>NW_019154064.1:28984-70589 GCF_001653235.2 Pochonia chlamydosporia 170
GGTGGCTCCCGTGTAGGTGGAAGAGCGACGATTATTTCATCCTCAACATCCGCACTTTTTTCGCGACCGTCCAAAGCCGCCTGTCCTTTATGTTGCATTTTATGTGCTATTTCTAGATCTTGGCGCTTGAGATCTCGTCGGATCTGCCGATTTTCCTCCCTCTCTTGTTGTCTGGCTTCTTTTGCCTGCCGCTTCCTCTCTGTTTCTGCCTCACGTTGCCTCCTTCTCTCTAGGGCTAGAGCTTTCTGCTCTGCTGCCTTCTTCTGCCGCTGAACCTTTTGGGCTTCCTTCTTTAGTGCCTCCTCTTTCCGTTGCGCGTCTATTTCTGCCTTCTTTACGCGAGCTTGTGCGACTTTCGCTGGGCTAAACACCTGGGCTGCGTTAGGATCTGTTCGATCAAAAAGTAGATCTTTTAAGGCTTTACCGCGCTGCCTGCGCTTCTTCTCCTGAATAATTGTCTCACGGAGTCCTTGGTTCTCATATCGAAGCAGGTCAACCTCGGATTGAAGGCTTTCGAGAGTGCTCTTCAGCTTTCGGCTATTGCGGCCCCTATCTGCAGCGGACGTATCGACAACTTTGTCTACAAGTCGGCGTAAATCTCGAGCAGTAGGTTGTTGGAGGGCCAATGACTCTGCAGAGTCTCCACCTGTATCTGAATTGTCTTCTTCTTTGTCGGTGATCTGGGATAAAATGACTTCTGGGTCAAATGGCAAGAGACCAGTGCGTTTCCACCCACTCGCAATGTTCTCGGCAGAGAAGGAAGTTTCAAATGCGCTCCAAAACAAAGTCCAGAACTCGCGCTTTGATAGATTAATAAGGCCTTGTGTTTTTGCCGTCCACTGGATAAGCTGATTTGAGTATGCGGTTGACAGAGGGCTAAACAGCGACACATCTAAGGGCTGCAACCGATGTGTGGAATGGGGAGGGAACACCGCAATAATAATCCTGTGTTGGTCACACCACTCTAGAAAGTCCATATTAACATGGCTGGAGTGGCCATCAGTAATAAGGAGACGATAATCACGACCGTTGCGGGCTTTCGCCTTGGTAAAGCGGTCGAAAACGCCTATTAGCCACTCTTTCCCAAGTTCGTGATTTGTCCACCCCGTCTCCGAGGTTGTAAAGAAAGCCGATTGATGCTCTGGGTCAAACTCTGCAAGCCAAGAATCTTGGACTTGCCCTGGCTTGCCTTGGTAGATGAGAAATGGCGGCAGCGATGTCATATCCTGGCAGACGCATGCCAGGAAGGTAATCCAGGATCGATTGCCATCTTGCGATGCGCCGAGTAATTTACCCTGCTTTTTGACACTTAGGGAAAATACTCTCTTTGTCCTATTAATCACGCCCAAGAGAAACCCCTTTTCGTCCACGTTATATGTGTTGCAAGGCAGAATGTTGTATTTCTCGATTTTCGTGCGGATCTTCTACCATCAGCCGCGAATGGGGAGCGTTGCACGTTGACTTACAAGCTCAAAATAATCCTTATACCTAGAGGCATTATCGGCTCTCTTTCGCGCGGCGTCTAGCCCGTCAAACCAGATGCAACCAAGCTCATTACGATTGCGTCGAACGAAGCTGTACGGCCAGTCCTTTCCGACCTTAATTTTCGCGATATCCTGCGCAAAGTTCTTTACCATTGATAGCGTGGGGGGGATGCCACGCGATGAAAGCTTGTGAATATAGGCAATAAGGTCTCGTTCTTGTTGTTTTGATAGACATGACTTATACAATCTGTCAGCATCCCGTCTTGACCTCTGTTTGCCTTGATGTCCGGCGCCGCAGCGTAGTCTCATCGCAATTGAAACGTCTTACGTGACTGTGATGACTCACTTAGATGCTGCACAGGTTGGGGTTTGGCTATAGAGATTAATTTTTACTCGCGACGGCATACATTGGAATCAAGAGCTTGCTCAGAGTAGTGCTCAATCTCTCTCTGGCCGCATGGAAGACGCCAGATCCACCAAGACAAAATGCGAAACGGAAGGCAATAGCCACTCCAAACCGCACTACTAGCCCAAAAAAGCCATTTCTCGTTGTTGAGAATGATCGGGAGATGGTGGTAGCATTTCGGGACTCTAGGAGGCCGCAGCGCAATAGCAAGCGGCCGCGATGGCTTAAGGACTATGAAATAGAATGATACGCATCTAGCAGCAGAATTTTCATTATATGCTTAATTTTGGATGATTTAGGATCACGATTGTGGACTTGTTGTCAGTTAATGCCTGGAGTGCAAGCGGGAGTAAATCCGGCAGATCACCAGATCCGGCGCATCACCCGAAAATCCCTTACAAGTTTGGCCTGACTTTTTTCGCGACATGATCGCTCTCGCCAATGCCGCGACGAGCATATTACTCCAGCCACGCCCCACTTATCTGGCATGCGGAAACCGGGCACCATCTAAAGAAGGTGCTCACCACCACAATACCACTTTTCTGTCCTCTCGGTCGACACAACAGTGACAACACTGCTATTCGACCAATTCTTGATGTTTTTACTAGCCAAATTGGAATCTAAGATTCAAGAAGCCGTTGAGCATATTGAGCGATTTCCCAGTGCTAAAATAACTACTGTGGCTGAAGAATTCGGCGTACCACAGAGTTGACGGCGTTACCGCCTCGCCGGTCGACTACCTCAGAAAGGCCACCCTGTAGTCAATTCAAAGCCCTCGCTTGCAGAAGGGAGGGCATTGTGCCGCTGTCCATCGCCTTGACAGAATCAACCTTGTAGTACGACCAGAGCTCGTTACAGAGGCAGCCAATTACATACTCCGCGAGCCGACCCCTCTAGCCGAACGGGACGATCCCCCGGTGGTTGGTCTCAACTGCACTGCACAAGTACGATAAGAGGCTACAAAAGAAGCTTGACTCTAGCAGTGAACTTCGATGGTTTCATCGATCAGCAGGCTATTATAGGTCAAATTATGTCTGCATGGCTTGATCTGCTTAAGGATGTAGTAATACATAATTGCCTCAATATCGACATCAAGCAGCAAAGGATCATTGTTGAGATTTGAGATCCAGTTTCTGCGTGGTTGATCAGCGTCATTTCGGTCGATACCCGGTGGTACACATGCACTGGCACAAGGACACGGACCCATACTGAAGTTATGCCGTGGCTTTGATGCATGCCTGTCAGTTGAAATGGGCATGATCCAATCGTTGCTAACAAGGATGATAGCCGATACGAACTACCGATGATCTTCGACGTCATTTAGAATAATCTAGACTATTAGGTTCGCAACCGTCAGGTGAAAATAGCCTCGTTATCGTTGGTAGACTGCTTTATAGCTGATAGCTCTCGGCATAAAAGATGAATGCCCCGAGCTTACCCCCGGCCTTGTATATATCTACATAGGGTTTATATATCTGTATTGTTATTATGAAGCATATTCTGTACCTCTGTTTTGCTGGGCTAGTTGTTGGTGACCGTATCAGATACGGCGACGACGTGCCTGTCATTACAGTAAAAAATGGGTCGTATGCCGGCATTTTCACCCCAAGATATCACCAAGACTTCTTTTTGGGGATTCCCTATGCAAAGGTATTTGGCTGATTAGTTCGCGGTGCCCGAAGTGCTTGAAACTAATCCTTTACAAGCCAGCCCAACGGTTTAGTGTAGCTGAACGCCTTAACCACAGCTGGAATGAGACACGTCCAGCCGCAGCCTACCCACCTCATTGCTACGGCTATGGGCCGGATAACATTGGGTATGAGATGTCAGAAGACTGCCTGTATCTCAACGTTGTTCGCCCTAGCAAAATATCAAAAGACGCTCAGCTGCCCGTCGCAATTTGGATTCATGGTGGAGGTCTAGTAGGTTGCGTCACTGCATTGGGTCTAGAGGTTTTAACTAACTTGACAAGTACATGGGTGGCTCAGCTGACAGACGATATAACCTCTCTTTTGTTGTTGAGCAAAGTGCACAGATGGGGAAGCCCATCATTGGTGTTAGTCTCAACTACCGACTCGTGGCATTTGGATTTCTAGGGGGCGAGGAGGCGCAAGCTGCTGGGGCAACCAACATTGGATTTCGCGACCAGAGGCTTGCAATTGAATGGATCCATGAGAATATTAGGGCGTTCGGTGGTTCGCCTGAGAAGATCACCATCTGGGGCGAGAGCTCAGGGACTGAGAGCGTCACGGCCCAGGTTTTTGCATATAATGGTAAGTCCGTTAGAGTTTGTTCGTCTTGGATATGGCAACTCATTTATAACTCATAGGGCAGCATAATGGTCTTTTCAGAGGTGCCATTGGCCAATCCGGATTCGGTGGAATTATCCCGCGACTTCCTGGAGGATACAATGCCACCGCCCTGCAACAGGAACATTTTGACAACTTAGTTCGCAATGTCTCGACTTGTGCTTCCACTGTTGGCACCCCACACGCTTTGGAGTGCCTGCGTAACGCTGACTTCAGAGATATCAATGCAACCTTGTCGCAGATGCCGGCATTGACCTGGTCACCTGTCTTAGATGGTGATTTTCTTGCAGACTACAGTGCCAATCAGGTGTCGAATGGAAGATTTGCCCGAGTTCCCATCCTAATTGGGGCGAACTCTGATGAAGGTACAGGGTTCGGGTCTGGCAAAGGGCCAGACGGCGGGTCATTCAATACGGACGACGATATTCGCGGAGCAATTCAGAATTTCATTTCTCCAACGGCTGGCATAAAAACCGGCAAATCCGTTGATGACCTTTTGGACCAAGCCCTTTACCTCTATCCTAATATTCAATCTGCGGGAATCCCAACTTTAAAAACATGGCCACATGTTTTGCAGCCAAACGATAATTTTACGCAATCGCTTGGTCTACAGTATCGACGAGGCAATGCATTTTTTGGTGATGTGTAGGTCAAGCGCAAAGAAGAAAAGTCTAAAGCTGACGACGTGAGTGCAGATACATGCACTACCTACGCCGAAGGGCAAATTTAGCATGGTCCCGGTACGGGCTTCCGTCGTTTGTCTATCGCTTCGATGTAACTGTAAATGGAAAGCCTGAGTTTACCGGGGCCACTCATTTTCAAGAGGTGCGTTGACATGCTTCAGAGTTTATATTGAGACATACCTTGAGCTAACGCAAGGCATTGAGCGCAGGTCGCTTTTGTATTTTACAATATTAATGGAGATGCTTACACGGTAAATCCCTTTGGCGGTGATGATCATGCATATTCTAGGAAAGCTCGAGCTCTTGCCAAAGAAATTTCATCTATGTGGATCAACTTCATTGTTGACCAGAATCCCAACGGGTATCAACATCAGAGCTGCGAGAGTGATAGGTGGCCCACGTTCGACCCTACAGATGGCGGAGGCGCGGGACGTGGTATTGTCTTCGAGCTGGACCATTTGTCGGTTGAATTAGATGATTGGAGAGCAGAGGGTATAAATTGGTTAATTCAAAACGACCTTGCGCTCATCGGGAACTAAGACCATGGCTCTCCATAATTTTGATATCGGGTCGCATTGGATTGTTTCGTCCGTTCACCTAATGTAACTGCACACTTTGGCGACGAGAGAGGATACGCGTCACAGCTTGTCTCATTCCTTGTTGATCATTCCGATAAATGTGAATAAAACCCAAGATAAACCAAGATTATGTGATTGACTAGGTCCAAGGGTAGTGCCACGTTATGAGAGTCATTGTTAGCTGTGTCTTATTGGCACCCAGCAAAGTCAGTCCAATATTCGTTGTCCTTTTACTCTAGCCAGAGGGATTCATGTCATTTATCTCTGTTCGGAAAGATATTCCAGCCTTTCAACCTTCTGATATCTGATGACCTCTAGCAATTACACCAAATCAGCTAGTTCAATCAACAGGGGCAGCCTTATCCGACAGGATGCGCCTCCCGTTGGACTCGCACCACGGCATCATCCACACGAATCGAAGCATACTTGGGACTTACAGTGGGGGGTAATAAGTATTTGGCCACCTTTAGGTCATATCGGTACAAAGGGGTGGGCAAATACTTATTACCACAGACTGTAATTAGTGATGGAGCTGACTACATGGCGTAAATTGCTCATGGCAACCAGCATGAGGTTCGATATCTGTGACCGCCTGGCCAATTGCGCGCATTTGCGAGCACACCAGGATGACACCAGTGCAACCCCCCATGCACTCCGCGGATGAAACTCGAATCCTTCTCATCGCGAGCACAGAGCCAATCCTTCCATTTCATCGAATCCATACTGCGGTTCGAATCGTGCTACCATTGCGGTGTCGTACGACGTTTCTCTATGCTCGTATCGTTTGGAGTCCGTGCCCTGTGATTGCGCCAATAGCTTCCGGTGAATGACTGCCGAGCATCACAGGCAACAGGGGTCCCATCCCCCAGATGTTTTTAAAGTACAAAGGTGGATTACTAACAGTTGTTTCATGTGGCTCGTCAAAGATTATGCATTATTTGCGACACTTGATTTTCTACTTGAAAGAGTGGAATCATACGAATAAATACTTTAGAACACTGTACTACTACCTTACAGGCAGTAGTATTTGCTGTTGCCTCTCAGGCAATGGCATACTCTTCTTGCTTTAAATGAGCGACTTGATCTTAACAAGTATTGTCTTCTACCCCGAAGATGCTCGATATTTCATATCCTGTCCCACTTGGTGGGGTGCGGAGGATATACTTATTCCCATGACGGATAAGCCTGGCATGAATATAGCCTCAGTTCGGACGGTATCCGAAGGGTTCTCGCTAGAGCTTGCCATGCCGGTGATGAGGATAGCCTGCCGGCCCACCAGACTTTCTGATATGAGGACACACATGCGTTGATTGTGGGCCGATTTCAACAGCAAATCCCTGTTGCAACTTTCTGCCGGTCCGATGGATCCGGTAGACCGTAGACCAGTGACACAAGCCCGTTGATATGGGGAATCGGAACGTCTTAGTATGGAACGTACCATGCTTCAAGTAAACCAGGAAAAACTTCAAGGATATCAGGACATCCTTTTGAAATCCGGAATGCTTGCTTCTCTTACGCCAGAATTTGAAATGTCTTGAAGAGTCCTCAAGGCGAAATACGACGGTACCACACATGACGTAGAGATGGCTGAGCCCTTGGCCCAATACAAAAGTTCCAACGCACGAGGAACATGGTGGCAATGGCGGCCAACAAATGGGTGTCATATTTTATCCAAAGGAGTGAAACCCTTTGCAGGTGTACAGTATGCCTCTGGAGTCAGTACTGCTACTACATCTCAGTAAGACGGCAGTGGTTGCATACTGATTGGGTTCCTAGGGTCTGTTCATTTTGAGTGAGTGACTTGATCAGGTCTTAATGGTTTCCGATGGCTTAGCCTAGTATTAAACGGAATAGAATTTATGTTGGCCGCGGTGACAAAACCTCAGAGGGTAACAGCCGGTTGCAGCCGTAGACTTGCTGAGGGACACCGCGGAACACCGTAAGTAAGGCAATGAGGGAAGTCGGTTGATATTGCATTGGGAATCATACGATTCCTGAGAGAAGACCAGCTCCCCACCTGAGAACGAACACGCCCAATGTCGTACCAGCAAACTCTCCACTTCCAACTCGGCACCATTCAAGTCGGTGAGCCTGTTCCTAGACCTCAACACATGACCACCCCGGACAAATGAGCGGCTAGTATGGACAAGTGCAGTAACTCGCGAAGCAAGCCTGCCTGCGGAACACAATTATCTCCAGATCTGATAAATACGAATGCTCTAGGATGGCATAACCGGAGCTCAAAAAGGAAGGTGAAACAAAGAACTCCGCCACAGAACGCATCATCTCGAGTTTCCTTGAAGCGTGACATTCCGAAATCTACAAAAATGACTCGCTTTGCTGAAAACGGCCTTATGAAAGAGATATCATATTTCATTGTGCCCAAGGTTGAAAGTCATGATGCATCGAAACATACTCTTTACCCTTGCTATTGCCCCTATTTGCCTCGCCAACAACCAAAGCAGTCTCAATGCCGACATCTTCGCCGCTATCGACAAGAGAGAGGCGCAACTAGCTCAGATGAACCGAGAGGTATGAACGTCTTCGAATCCTTTCGAAGCCTATGTACTCTCTCTGATACGAGCCGCAGATCTTGGAGCATCCTGAGCTTGCATACAACGAAGTCTACGCTCACGAGATACTTACATCCTTCCTCAAAGGGCAAGGCTTCAATGTAACCCGCAAGGCGTACAATATTAGCACAGCATTTGTGGCAGAATATGAAAACGGGCCTGGGAAATCAGTGTCTTTCAATGCTGAGTACGATGCCTTGAAGGGAATGGGGCACTCGTGCGGCCATAACTTGATAGCCACATCAGGTGTTGCCGCTGCTATCGGTGTTAAACATGCCTTGGAATACCTAGGTGTACAGGGGCGAGTAGTGTATGATTATTGGAAGAGCCTCACCAAAGTATTTCTATGCTTACGCGTGTAAAGACTTCTCGGAACACCAGCGGAAGAGACCGGCGGTGGTAAGATCCGATTGCTCGAGGCTGGGGCCTACGACGGACTTGATTGCAGTCTCATGGCTCATCCTACCGAATCATATACTTCATTCTGTAGGACATCGGCTGCATGGGCAGCCAACGTGACCTGGACCGGCTGTAAGTAACTTGAGCGGATGAAGACGTGGGGTTGGCGATGGAGACAATCAGCTAATATTAGCTGACACTAGATGGTGCACACGCCGGTGGAGCTCCATGGCTCGGGCGCAACGCGATGGACGGGTTCGTAACGGCGTACACATCGACAGGCTTATATCGTCAACAGCTTCAGCCATCAGATAGGATTCATCATATTATGTCGGAAAGCTCCCAGCTGGTGAACGTCATTCCAGATCTCGCCCAGAGTCAATGGCAAGTCCGCGGTCCGTCGAGGTTTGCCAACATCTAACCCCTCCATATGTAGACCTCTGGTGAGTCTGGTTGGTTCTGACACTATGCACATAATAGGAAGCGCCGCGATGTCGTGGTAAATCACGTTCGTGAGATAATAGAATCCTCAGCAAAAGCAACCAACACATCTGTGAAAATTGAACCGTCAGTGAATTCTTCGTTGCCCATACCCCTTGTATCGAGTCCTTTGTTGACGACCCGTATTAGCACTTTGGATTACTGGGAGGTTCAATCTAATGCGGCCTTGTCTCGTACATACTACCGACTCTTGATGAAGAATTTCGATCCTTCAAAAGACCCAAAAACGGCAAACTTCACAAATCCTGATGTCGAAGAGGAGATTTACCGGATCGGGGGCGGAGGTGGGACAACGGATCAGGTATGGCAACCTGTGCTACTAGGCGAAATGAGCAGCCTCGACTAATATGATGTCAACCAGGGAAATGTCTCTTTCAAGCTGCCTTCTATTCACGTTACATACCCAATCAGTGCCACTGCCTCACCGCACAACGTTGCCTTTAGAGCCGCAGCAGCCACGGTATGTTTTCAAGTCTACTAATATACGTGTAATCATGCGCCGTTGACGCTTCCACGTCATATAGGATTTTGCCTTTGTTCAAGCTATTAGAACAGCTAAGATACTCGCGCTGACTGGAGTGGAAGTCTTGCGCAATGAAACACTAGCGCGTGAGATATGGAAGGAATTCAAACGACAAGAGGCTACACCGATCTAAAGTCTGTGTCGCATATCAGGCTTACACTGAATCGCAGCTCACGGAAACTGAGACATTGATATCAGCAACAGCAGCTGCCTGCCAGGCAGCTGCTACTGCCTAAACTGGCAGAAGGTTTCTTTTGTGTATAAAGAGCTGCACGGGAACCGTCCAGCTCTTAATGGAGTTCTTGCTCCTCAGATAATTCTCACTCAATACAATTGCCACTTTCGGCGCAGTCATACTCGATCTCATGTGACCTCAACGTTGTCTGACAGTCTGTGTAGGTGGCGATTCTGGCGAAGGCAATGTAATGTAATGTAATTTATTTACGCCCGGAGGGATTACAACATCCCTAAAGGGCCATAACGATGCGCTATTTGCTTATTCTACCCTGTAAGCTGTACACCTAAAGCCCAACAATGGTTTCCTTCCTTGGCACCTGCAGCCTCATTTCACCAACTGACAGTCCTGCCCTGGGGTCATTCCCCCCGAGTGCCCAGCATCCCATCTTCGGCAGCTGGAGCTTGGTCGGTCAGTGCGAGGTTGCACGATTAGGATGTTACGCTGATTCCAGTCCACTCGTCCAGTTCATCGCAGATTCGCCTGCTCATCTGTCCGCATCCAGCCTTCCTGTTGCCACTGCAAACTTGATCGTCGTTCGGACAGCCGCCATGTCAGGCTTCCATCCCTCGCCATCCGACTCAGACTTGCCTCCAAGAAAGAAAGACAAGTTTCCCATCTTAGTCCGCTTGTATCGTATCATGCCCTCCCTCTCCGAGTTCCACCGTGTGCACCGAAACAGGAAATGCTCGACTGTTTCTGCTGCTTGGCCGCAGCTGCATTGGTCCGTACTCGTAGCCCTGATACTGTGCATGTACCTGTTGAGCCTGCACTTTCCTGTTCGTAATTGTATCAGTATTCTGGACTCCTTAGCATCCAGAGCGTCATAGATAGCCCGCGTGTGCTTGCCCGGAAGTGCTATGTCAATCCGTCGTGAATGCCGTCCTACCCGGATGGGTATCCTTTCCCGCTGCTGTTGCTGGTGACCGAACAGCAGCCTCGTTCTCGTAGGCGAGATAATGGGACTTCAGTATGAAACAATACCGTAGTGCCTTCGTTATAATGCAGCCAATGAGTTTGATCAAAGCCGTAGGTTACCTAGAATTAACTTGGGAGAACATTTTTAACCTTTTCTAAAATAGCCGACATGAGCGAGGTGCTTCGGAACTTATCCCTTGACCACTCCAACTCCGTCCCTTCCAGAAACACTACCTTGGGCGCATTGTGCGGGCTTACTCGTGGGCCATTATCCGTCGGCAGAAGCCACAGCAAGCACTCATTGATCAGGCTTGCAGCATTGGCCACTCGATGAGCAAACGGCGACCGACAGGCCTCACAGCTGAACAAACGGCGTCTGTCGCATCAGATCACCGTGTTCGACGGCTTACAGTCCAGTTGCGGAAATCGCACCGAGGTTCTGAACAGCACAAAAAGACCCACCGCGAGTTGCGATCGTTAAAGCAGAAGCTAAAAAGGGAACTCAAACAGAAGATTCGAGATGACTGGACAGACGAACGGGCCGTGGACGATATTGAACGTCAGCTGCAAGGGATTGGCTTTGCAAAACCAATGGAGGACGACGCCATCCGTCCTCAGAGACCGGCACAAAAGCTGCTGGTCGAAACACTTACAGCTCCTGTTGCCTAAACAACATCTTGATGCCTCAGACTACATGCAAGAGCACGTTGTTCTCGGAGGCAGGTATCCAAACGATGAGCAATCCGTTCCCCTTCTTCCACAATCTATTGATCTCTCCATAGATGATCTGGATGTGTTCCTGGCCTGATTGCTGTCGGGGGTTTCGCAGGCTGAGGGCCATTGCCTTATTCGTCGTCAAAAGTGCTATACGTCGGCGGCGGACGTTTGGCAGCGATCTCAGGGCATGTGCCATTGCAGCTAGCTCGCCTGAATACGGGTTCTGTTCGTTTCTCGGGCCAATGGTGATAGAGAACGCTTGACTCCTTGGATCCGCCCTGCCTTTTACCTTGATATGTGCCACTCCTCCCACGCCGACCAGTCCGTTGCGAGCCGAGCTGCTGACGGCCACACCGACATCCCAGGTCCCCTCAATCCCCTTGCTCATGTCTTCATATTGAATGGCCTCCATTCGTTTATCCCAGGGCGCCAAAGCGAACGGTTGAATAGATTCGATTTCCGATAGCGGTATCTCCTTCAGTCTGCATGCTACTTGGTGAAACGGCGATCGGTAGGACTGGTAGAATTTCCGCACACGGGCTGTTATCCTGTGAAGGGGATTTGTTTTCGGCAAAGTGTGAATGTCAATCCAAAGTTTTATCGCTCGTTTCCAAAGTCGCTCTCGCGTGGTCGGGATAGCTGCCTCCGCTTCTGCAATGCTTGTCGCAACTGTGAGAAACGATCCCACGATCGCCTGAGCTCCCACTCTCTGGACGCGATTGATGGGTGCCATATTCCTGTATTTATAAGCATGCATCTAGATATTCGAAGCATAGTCTACCACGGGGGCGACCGTAGCCGAAAATAACTGTCGCGCAGTTGACCCCGACAGTCCCTTGAGTCTCCTCAGTTCTAATGCTGCTTCTAGACCCTTTGATGCTGCTCTTGCGATGTGTTGCTTATACTTCAGTTGGGAATCCATAACTAGCCCCAGAATCTTAACGTGGTCCTTGGGATAAATATCTTGGCCTTTGATTGTGAAAGGTTCATTGCAGACTTTATTTATATTCTTCGTAAAATGAATGATTGCCGTTCTGTCTGTCTTGAACGTCGCTCCGCTTCTTTGCTCCCACTCC
Source organism: Pochonia chlamydosporia 170 (assembly GCF_001653235.2). Taxonomy (NCBI): domain Eukaryota; kingdom Fungi; phylum Ascomycota; class Sordariomycetes; order Hypocreales; family Clavicipitaceae; genus Pochonia; species Pochonia chlamydosporia. The sequence goes on from NW_019154064.1 coordinate 41,387, forward strand.
AAGGCGCTGTTTATAATGTCTTGCAATTTGGCGCGGTTGAGTTGTACTGTCGGGTTACGTATTGTTCTGAGCAAAAGTACGTTCCTCTGCATCAACACACATTCAAATAATATGTAAGTGGTACGGGGCTTATGCGGCCAGAAGCGTACTGGGAGACCAACAAATTGATTGCATTGAAGAACGAGAGTTTATTACAATGTACGAATTCCTCGCTCAAAACCGTGAAAACGCTATGGCACCTTGTCTCGAGGTCTCCGAACATCCCCAACGAATGCATGGAAATTGGACGGCCTGTCCCTACTTTCCACCCGCTGGAGGTCACAAACTGTGGATTATTGGCGATTTGAAACATAACCGTCAAATGTGATCCCTGAATATTGGCATACAACAAGGTCAAGCTTCTGTTGACCGACTGTGTCGGGGGGACAGGCCAATCAGGATTTGGATGCGGCCCGAGACTAATCCCCCAGTAAAGCTTATGGAGAAATTCAGGTAAAATGCAGGCATGATACCTGGCAAACGCCACCTGATAGTGGTAAATGCAGGCAAATACCCCTCCCAGTTGGAACAAACCCAGGACCTTCCAAACAAGCACCTGCACCGGGAGAGTCAACATTGAAGCTGAAGCATGCCGTCAAATCCAGAAAGACATTTTTTGGACGGGGCTACGGACAAAGCCCGACTTTGTTGCCCTTGGTCTGGCACTACAGGAAAATTCTGGCCATCTCGAAGCTTTGGAGCTCGACTTCATCGACTGGGACTTGGTAAAGAAACACTGGGACGACTTGGGCAATGATGTTGGAGACGTCTTCAAATCCGCGTTGAGAGTACGCCCTTGCTCAACTAAGCTTCGATTTCCGACACTACAAAAACGGTCTCTCTCTGGCCTTGATCTAACATCATCCTTCCGTGGAATTGCTTCTGCTTTGAATCCTGTGTCACTCCGGTCAATAGCTCTTCGCCGATGTTCTGGCTGGGAGCTGCTTCTAGAACACTTGACGGGGCCAAGCCATTCACTAAGCATAACATCATTGGAGGTATATCAGCCTTTCGGGATTGCGAGTCTCCCGAGGAACCACAAACTAGAGCATTCCAGGACAACTCACGAGTACGGCATCACCAGAGTCTTCGGTGTTCTTGTGACCGGCGAATCTGGTGGCGTGATTCTCTGCGAGAGCCGTTGCAAAGAGCCTCAAGCCCCTATAAACGACGGCCACACCACTCAGTACAATGCTTGTCTTCCATGACGATCGACTCTGTTTATATCCCCATTCCAACTTGGACGCGAATCTAGGGAGGGCTTCAGGCTACAGCTTTCCCACAGCTCCTTACGTGTGCCGTACCTATCAGGTGTTATTACCACGAATCCAATTAATGTGTAAACGAACAAACTCTATTCCGGTACTTGGAGCAGTCCACACTGAGTATATCAGCACCACAATCTCGAGTATCTAATCCACGTTCGCAATTGGCTACTGCAAAGAAACCCCCTCTTCCAAAGGAACAATATGCAGGCGCATCTACAAATCGACCATCCTTGCCAACCGCGCACTGTCCCCTTGGATTTTAATATCTTCTCTGACTGGCAAGCATATGTGGCGTTGACTAGAGGAAAAGATCTTCTACTTGACTCACTGTGATCTTGAAGCTATTAAGGCAGACTCAGAAGCAATCACAGAATACGAAGGACTGGAGGCTGAGGCAGAACAACTAAATAGACCACATTCTTATTGATCTTCCCTTCAGTCAACCCTGCCACTTGAACTCCAACCTCGGCAACTCCCCAGCCCCCGTTTCGTTCTAGTTACGCTATCCACGGAGTCAAATGTTCATTGAGTGGAGTGGAAGTCCCGGGCTGAGGGCACATCGTCAAAAGCATGGATCGCCCGCCAACCGGGCCTCCGGAATTCGTGGTCCAGTTGTCGGATAAGGCTGCCTCTGTTGATTGAACAAGCAGACTTGGAGTAATTGCTGGATGTCATAAAATCATGGATATCAGAAGGTGAAGAGGCTGGCCAGCCACTTGGAAATAATTAGAAGGCTGGAAATAATGCTTCTTTGCTAAGATAAATGACGTGAATCCCTCTGGCAAGAGGAGGACAAGAAGTCAAGGATACTGTCAGAAATACAGGGGCACTACGGCATCACCGAGAGGGGTCTTTCTCAAGAAATGTAATTTAGTTGATTATTATTCTTGTTGTTCTAGCAGAATCATCTCGTCATCAAAAGAATGCCCTTATTATACTGCTGCCCTCCAGGCAGCAGTATTATAATTGCTTCTGTTCAATCAATATTGTCGATGGTGGCGGCAGCGCACAGTGCGATCCAGTACGCCACATTCTGACAGATACACAGGCAATTGACAGGCTATTAAATCAAGAACTGCATCTTCAGCGTAGTAAAAATTGAGTTGGAACCGCGTAACGCGACACCAGTATGGCCGAAATGAGACCGACTAGGGGCCTGCACCTACAGCTTCCATTAAATAACACCGAGTTGCACAATATGTACATTCACCCTGGAGTAGCTGACGTCATAAGCGCAACCTTAAATGTACGGGCAAATTACCCCGCAAGTCGGCGGCGATTCCGCACGAAGTTGGTAGCGAGCCCCCTGCTTCACAGAGGAAACTGGGGCCGGCACACGTGCTCCAAGGGAGGCGGGATTGGCAGTGGCGGACAAGCCACACCTAAAAATTGGAATACGACGTTTCCTTGGCTGTACCCCAGTAGGGCTCACCTGTCTGGTTCACCGCAATTATTTATGGCGTCTCACCAGACATGCATTTTCGAGGGCATTCTGACAATGGCGAAGCCTACGCATTTGCACCTGATACCCTTCCCATAGAGCTGTCTGGATCCATTGGTTTACATCTCAGTGTTGTGGATTTGCCAGGATTGATATCTGTTTCAAGCGATAAACAAACAGACCAGGACGTCGAAGCAGTTCACGATATGAGAGGCTGAGCCACTGTTTGTTGAACATAAGGGTGCCGTACAATTGTCTATCTAAAGCTAAGGAAGAAAGGAGGAAAGCCATCAGACAGCGACACAAATGGGTAGTGCCAAGCATGGTGGGAGTTGGTGGTTTTTGTCTCTTTGTACATGCAGATTCTTGTGGGGTGCGGTACTCTTGGGTATTGAAAGATAAAGAATTGCGCACTTGGCAAAGTATGTCACATCCTATGGTTCCACCAGTGGATAGACAAAAGGTGATCGGGAGGGATATTAGGTCTGATATACGGGTAGGCCAGGGCATGTCTCGAACAAATAGAAGTAGAGTTAGCCGTAACCAAACGTAACCATGTGTGGATTTCTAACAGATTAGGGGTCCCTACCAAGTTTGGGATGGTCCATCCACTTGCATCGATCCACCAACCAAGTGGTGCAATGCCGTCGACATCAGATGACTTCTGTAGGCCTTGGCAACCTCTTCTTGCCTAGTCAGAAACGAGAATAAACTGGCTGCCTTCACCTCTGAGGCCCACCGTCGATCATTACGCGTGGTGTTCACTGGGCGAGACATTTATCCACTAAGCATGCTTAGGCGGTAGCAATTGACAGCCTGTAGTTACTTTGAACCGACATTCGCAAACCCCAAAAAATGGCTCCAAAGTTAGGCGGCCCTGCGAAGCTAGGCGCTGCCTGTGACACCGGCAATGCCATACCATCCGCCACCACCCTTTCGTCAACCCCACCCTTTCGGCAGGCGAAAGAAAAAAACCACCACCAAAACTCAACGACTTCACTTACACACAACTTGACCAAAAGACAAGTTATTTGCAAACAGCTGCCTGCGTTAAATTTGCGATTTATGTGTCTATTAACTTTTAGGCCTTTTGGGTAGCCTTCCTGATCGTGTGGTACGCTGCGACAGTATGGTTTCCTCTCTGACCACAATAACCGAAGCGGCCTCCGATTCTGACCCTGACTCTCCTGGGATAGCAAATAAATTGCCGATGAGCTGCGGGTCGAAGGCCAGCATAATGACACCCAAAGATACATAGGCGGACCATCCAACAGCCTTTGGATACAGCTTCAGTGCCTCCAAAAAGCTCATCTGATGCTCGGCGCGCATAGTCTCGCCGCGAGACTCTCGCGGAGCTCTGGGTTGGCAGGGGCCGACTTGTGCGGCAATGCCACCGAGTCATGTTGAACGAGGATCGCCTCTTGTTTTTTGTCGACTTCAGCCATCGGTCGTTTTGCCGTGCTTGGTGCTCTGCTTCGGTTTACGATCAACAGCCGTACGACTGCTCTGACGGAACAGGGCCATGCAGGATCCGCCAGGTGACTCGGGGGTGGGCATGGGCACAGATATACTAATTCGGATCGCCTCTACACATGTTGACTAGGCATTGAGCCTTACCACGGTAGTATGGTACTTCTAGAGTTGTCAAGTTTCCGGGGGTTCCAGACCACTTGAGCAACGCCACGCAGAGGTTGAGGAACTGTAAGGGAATGGCCCCACTTTAGAACTCAGATAGCTCGAGTCAGAGCTTCCTTCGGAACCTCTTACTCTCCTTGTGAACAATCACTTTATCCAAGTCGCACTCGACCTTGCTCGTGCCTTGTACCGTCACAGGAACCACGACATCCACCCGTTGAACTGGCAGAGTCTCCAGCTCCACAATCAACATGCCCATTTCTCGTCCATCAACATCCATCAGATCCTTGTTGCCCGTCTTCTACCCCATATCCTGCATTCTCGACATTGTAACCCCCAGATCAGGCAAAACAATCGGCATACATACCGGCGAATAAAGCCCTGGCGCCGCATTTGCCCCGATGCTTTCCCGGAAGTGGCTTTCGCCAAGCAGCATTCACTTCGGATCCTCAATCCATCGCTAAACTGCCATGAACACGTGGTTTTGGGGGCTAAACTGTGTTACACCGGCCTCGGTCGGATGCCAGGCGAAGTCAGGGTCGGAATCAGCCCTCCTCTGCACGGTTATCGCTAGCTTAGGCGGTGGTCTCTCCAAAAGCTCCAAGATTAACAGGGTACAGGGGACTTGACAGCCAAAGCGCCACAGTCGGAACGCCAGACAAAAGTTGGAGTACAGGGATGTTTTACGGAGTACTTTGCTGATAGTCTGGGGTGATTGGAACCCAAGCCATGAGTGGTCAGCACCATCTTTAGATGGTGCGAGCTTGCGAGTCCCAAATAAAGTGGGGCGTGGCACGAGTATCGGTCACACGGAACTTGACCGTGCGCAACAAAGGAGCAAGGAACAATAGATGCGACAGGCCCAACATTACTGCTGGGCAGCGATGGCGATGAAATATAAAACCCTCATACCTGACGGTACACGACTTCACCTCTTTCCTGATATTTTAGCCCCGGATGTCCCTCACTGGTATCCAGGGAGTCAATCTTTCTCAACAATCTGTTTGGATGATGACCTCGTGTTGATTTCACGCCTTATTGTCGTCGTTCCCGTTTCCCTCGTCTCCTACATCTGCCTTCAGGCAGGCTTCAGCCCTTTCAAATTCCCTCAATTTTACGATGAGACGATCCTACGACGGCGCAGGCGTAGCGGCCGCAGTAGCCACTGTTCTTCATGTCCTTAACCTTCTAATATCCTTATACGCCGGTGCTGCAAACGCTGAACAGCCTGTGTACGTGGCGTCTGAAGGTTACGATGAAGGTCGGTTTGGCAAGTACCCGGTTCAAGAATTCAAATCCGTGGAACTTATCGCGCCTCGGCCAAACATTGTTCGTCAGGATAGTCGATGCTCAAGAGATTTGATGACGTTCCTTTCGCCTCGTGGCTATGTTGAGCAAGCAACTCACCCTCAAGCAACCATTCTTGACCACAATGGTCATCTAATATGGACTTCAGGATGGGACAAGAAACAGATTTACAACCTCATGACGCAGGAATACAAGGGCCACAATTATATTACCTTTTGGGCAGGTAACGACGCAGTGGGGGGTCACGGCGCAGGTTCTTATTACATGGTCAGCAATTTTCTGCAGTTGAAACTTCCACGCTTCCAGCACTAACACGTTCTCCTAAAGCTGGATGAAACCTACAATATGACGCGGCGTTTGCATGCGGCCAATGGCCTCAAAGGTGACTTGCATGAATTTCGATTTACACCGCAAGGCACAGCGCTTATCACTGTGTACGACGTTCAAGAGGTAGACTTATCCACTCTTGGGAAGAAATCAGGACCCATTTGGGACTGTCTTATTCAAGAGATTGACATCGAGACTGGTGACTTGGTATTCGAGTGGCGAGCAAGTCAGCATCTGAACATCGCAGACACATACCGGCGCATTGGCGGCGAGGGTGAGCCTGGCGGCGCGCCTTTTGACTGGTTCCATATCAACAGCATCGACAAGGATATTCAAGGAAACTATCTCATTTCTAGCCGATACTTCAACAGCATTTTCTACATCGACGGGAAAACAGGAAGCGTCATCTGGACGATGGGGGGTAAGGGGAACAAATTCAAGGATCTCTCCGGTGGCAAAGCAACAAATTTCGCATTTCAGTACGATGCTCGATGGGACAATAATTATCGGGAGATTACTCTGTTTGACAATAGTCGCGAGGGTGGGCCTTTGGCAAATGCTCATCCCAGAGGCATTCGTCTCCGCGTCGACCAGGTTCTAATGACGGTCGAACTTATCACCGAGTACAAGAATCCAACGCGTGTCCCTGCGGCGTCACAGGGCTCACTCCAAAACCTCCCTAATGGAAATGTGCTCATAAGCTACGGTTATAGTGGTCTGTTCACCGAGTTCACGCGCGAGGGTAAGATCTTGTGCGAGACGCACTACGGTCCGCAGAGTCGATATGGCACCGGCGATGTGCAGTCGTACCGCGTTTTCAAGTTCAACTGGCGGGCATCTCCAGAGACTGATCCTGACTTGGCCATCTCCCAGGACGGCGCAATGGTGTGGAGGGCCTATGCCAGTTGGAATGGCGCAACTGATGTTTCTGCTTGGGTGCTTCAGGGTACAGATAGCCCTAACGCCGGAAAGTGGAAAGTCATTGAGAAAAAGAGCAGGTCTGGGTTTGAGACAGACTTTTTACTGGAAGCCGATCACCCAGCCTACATTAGAGTTGTGGCCGTGGACTCGAAAGGAAATACACTCGGATCCAGTCAGCCAGCCAACGCTACCAAGGTGACGATTGTATGTCAATATCCTCTTCTTTCTAACATTTCCCTATGGTTTGCTAACTAAGACATGTTTAGACCTACAAGCTCGACCGACCTAAAGCATCAATCGAGTATGAAAATACATGGACGTGGTTCACAGGTGTTGTTACAGGCTTTGGACTTGTGGTATTTGCTCTGGCTCTTCGACCTGCTATCAAGGCTTGCTTTACTTGTCGTCGACGAACAGCTCAGTACAGCTCACTACCCACCGATGAAGACAAGATAGCAACTTCAAAGGGCATCCATTTGACGCAATTTTGACGAAGACTGGTCGAGAGTGCCTTTTATTCCATTGATTTTGATTTCGTTTTCTTTGTGTAAGGGTTTGCATTGAGCGTTGCCCAATCAGCCAAAGAGACATTGCGCATCCTGCCTTGATGCCAATCGGCAGTGCCATACGGAAACAAAGTAGGGAAACACATGGCGAATAGGCGGTGTTTCCTACCCAACTCATCGATGGGGGTTTGCCTAATATCAGGTGCTTGAGCGATAGGCAGTTTCCTCGTGTTAAAAGCCTCTTTCAAAAGTTCTGCTTCGGTCTGGCGAATGTCGAGGTTAGGGACTACGGTTTGTTGAGACGGGCCGGGAATGTCCCCATCAATACCCCGTTCCTCCTCTTCCCCACAAGCCCTGGAATATCCTTTCCTTCCCGGTTCTTCGTCCCTCATCTCCTCAGATTCCTCGATATTCAGCACCTGGTCAGACACGTCACCGTCGACAGGAAGAGCCAACAGGTTCGGTTGGGAAATAGTGATATCACGATAGTCTGGGTGGTGGCGCTTTAACCAATGATCAACCAAGCGATAGGTAGAGACTTTGATAAATTCGCCAAGTTGGTCAAGGCAAGTTCCTTCTTTGAAGAAATCTGTCCCCTTCGCTAGGCGATATCTTCTACCACGGCACTCCCGTGCTCTCTCTCCCTTTTGTTCACCATTTATTTTGGGCTGTGGGAGGCAGAAGGTGGATGCTTTACCTTTTGTCCCCGCATGCCATTTCTGGCTGCTATGCAGCCTGTATGTATCACAGACCGAATTCTGGTCTATAATTACAACCTCTGCACATCCCGCTGACGGGTAACAGAGTCAACTGTGAGCGCCTTTGAGCTGATGCAATGCTAGATGGTGTTTTATTTACGTTGTACAATGAGGAAGACGTCTCATGACGGTCTCTGTAGTCTATAGATTAGTCACCAGCTTAGCACGTCCTGTGCCCCGCTAGGGGACCTGAGCGGCCTATGGCCGCTGGACGGAAAATACACACACACACACACACGCGCGCGCGCGCGTCTCTGCGTCATCTCCAGCTCCGTTAGCTCGTAAGCGAATCCATGACCGAGAGGCTCAAAGGGCCACCCGCAAGAGAACCAGAGAATATATGGATCGGCTACAGCGAGAAGTGGATGAGCTCAGAAGCAAAAGCTGTGCCGGAGCAAGCATGCGCAACACGACCCTTGAGTGGCTTTCTCAGCGTAACAGGGATCTCGAGAATGAGCTGGCTGAGCTCAAAATGAGGTTGTCGTCTGCCAGTCCTCGACCCGGCAGACCGTTCGAGATTGTGGCAGGCATTCACACCACTTCTCACGCTCACCGATGCCACAGGATGTTTGCAAATGGGCTCCCGCTTCGCTATAATGGAGCGAAAACTGGAGTAGGCGCTTTCGAAGGTTTAAGAAGACTTCCTTCACCAGAGGAGCGCAACAACGTTGCTGGAACTGAATATGCACACCAACGTGGCTTGGAGCCACCTAGCAGAGGAATTTGGGCCACAATGTGCCTTGATTATCCTTCACACTTCCAACCATTACCAGCAAAATTTTTTTGATACTTGATGGCGGTCTTTCAATGTTACGAATCAGGGCGAAGGTTGGCTCCCAGTAAAGCAGGACGTTTCCGAAGCTCCCCGTTACTCGCGACAGGGCAAGAAAGCCTTTGTCTGGAAGGAAGCCGGCCTGCTTCTTAGCATCTCGACTGTCTCGGCGTTTATAGCAGGCGTTCAATGATTCGAAATATCTGCTAAACTGTGAAAATCTCTCTATACTCAGCTCTTCCAGCGAAGTCCCTCAACTCAAAGTGTTCCAAAGCGAGTAATTCATCTACTCAACCCCTCCTTCCCCCGCATGGATCATGTACTCCCTTCCGACTCCATGTTCAAGCACCTGAGGAGCACCGGCTATTTCATGCTCACAATTCCATCACCACACTAATGAATGCTCCAGGGGTGTGCGCTGATCGGCATTTCCGTGTTGTCGTTGCTTGTCCGTGAACATTGTCGTACCGGAAATCTCAGCCGATGATGATAGAGTGTTAAATGCGGATGCATCGCTAGGTCCACTGACCTGCTGATATGTCCATGGACCAGGAAGTGCCGATACCGCAGGACCGGGAGACTGGAGGTGCTTTTCGACATGGTATAACTCTTGGAACGGTGTCCACGACATGACGGCATTTTTAATTAGACGAGTTTGAAGGTAGACAACCTCAGCGGTCAATGCTTGGTTTCGGGAGGTCAATTCTTTCACCGCTTGGTCACTGGTAGTGTGTGATTCCAGCTCTCTGACCGCGGATTCAAGTTGTGCGATATATTGCTTTGTTCTCTGTCGAGCTGCGCGCTGGGCTATTCGATCCTGAGCTCGTTTGCGTTCTAACTTCTCCGGAGTTAATTTAGCAGTCCGGCGAGATCCTTGCAGAAGATTAGCAACGAATGAGCCTTGCACACCGTTTCATTATACAAAATCAGGGCGAGCGCAAAAGCATTGTTAAAGCGTTGCAAATTCTTACTTTTACGCTGAGGAGTGCAGCTGGCTGGCGTAGTTGACATGCTGAGGGAATGCCAGGAAGTAATATCTGTGGTTTGTTCAAAGACGTGCATATCTCTCTTTGTCGTTGTTTTACGTCCGCAGTCACTTCAGAGCTACGGGTACGACTTAACCCAGCCATGATATCCATCTGGTTCAAGGACAACATTTATCACCAAGTTATGGGTGTCACAGGTAGGAATAAGGAGCAAGCATAAGGTGGCCCAGGGTTAACTCAGGAACCATTTGTTGTATCGAGACCGTAACTATTAAGCGCTAATGCGGCACCTATGGCTCCAGCACGGCGCTGAGATACCTGCGCGCCCGGCCGTGCTGGTGACTAGTTGAGATAAGGACAAGCCTACTACACCATGGCCGGCAGAGGCGTAGTTTGTCCCGAGACGGATGGCAGACCAGCATGAGTACAGGGAAATCGCAGTTCAACTCTTCGCTTCAGCAAATCGAAGGACCTGTACATGAGGCCTGCAGTGCAGCTTTGTTGCCAGACTGCTCTCGCCTTCGTCGCCAGATACTCCCAACCACGCTCTCCAACATATGGAGTTGCAACAATGCATCGATTCAAGCCGCCACATATTCACCACCCTAATATTTTCCGTCAATTTATCCAAATACGCAAGTCTGGGCGTTATTGCCTAATTAATTGGGTTGCCAACCCAGCCACGCAACCTGGTTGGCTGGTTAGTTGGTTGGTTGGTGAAGACAGAATTCTAGGATTGGTTGGTGGGAAGGGCTGGCTGGCCAACTGGATTGGCCATCCAGTTGGAATAGTTGGTTGGAAGTACACCTTGCCCCTTGCTATTCCGTTGTGGCCACCCCGAGTCCTGATATGACCACCATTTCTCGAACACTCTCAATAACTAGAGAAGGTCTTTTTGAACCGGCTGTGGCGCTGAAATCATATTTACCCGCCTCACCGTCTTATTTGGTTGAGCCGAGTTAGGATCCGTACGATGAAACAGGTAATTCGGCTACTATGCCGAATCAAATTCTCAAGAATTCGGAAGATGAGGGTCCAGTTCAGCTCCGGCCACGTGCCAGGGCTGATTGAACGCCCCAAAAGTGCGGCAACCGCCGAACCCACCGAAACGTGGGTGATCCGTGCGGCACCTGAAAGTATTGGCTGACCCCCCGTTGTACGATGGGTCGTGCCTGAAAGGGCAGGTGCCTTGCCAGGTGTCGCGAAGGTTCCCCACAACAGGCCGCTGTCCATTTCATGGAGCCACAGAAGTCCCCGGAATCACAGCCACAACGTATCCTGTGTCCCCACCCCGGGGTCCCTGGCTGGCCTCATGCCTTGTGGCATCACTAACAGGTGAGTACGAACTGGGACACCTAATGCGTTGAAACTATTGGCTTTCATCAATGGCCCAACAAAGCAGAATAAGAATATATCTGCCTCCATAGTACAAAATGGCACACCAAGTTCACTCATACTCGAAAATTTACGTTCTCCCAAAAGCCATGCTGAACCTGCCCTTGAAAGAGGCGAACAATGTTTGCCAGGCGAAGAGGCGAGGTATCTGCCTGTCATCTGCAGCGTAACGCCAGTACTCTACAACGAAATCGTCCGCAAGGTGCCAAAAGGCTACCCTTGATTATCTTGGCATGAGACAGGCAGCCTGTTCGGAATGACGCATTTATGGCATGATGTACCGCAGAGGGGCATGTTGTCGGATAAGGCTGCCTCTGTTGATTGAACAAGCAGACTTAGAGTAATTGCTGGATGTCATAAAATAATGGATATCAGAAGGTGAAGAGGCTGGCCAGCCACTTGGAAATAATTAGAAGGCTGGAAATAATGCTTCTTTGCTAAGATAAATGACGTGAATCCCTCTGGCAAGAGGAGGACAACAAGTTCAGATACACAAGCAATTGACAGGCTATTAAATCAAGAACTGCATCTTCAGCGTAGTAAAAATTGAATTGGAACCGCGTAACGCGACACATGTACGTGACGCCGGACAACTCAAACATTGAAACTAAATTACCTCCCGACACATGCACCACATGAGTCACCACACAATGTAGAGCAATGGACAAAGGGCCGAATCGGGGTGCTCAGCGGAGGTCACTAGTGGGAACACTCAGCCCCAAAATGTTGACACGTTCTGACCCACAACTTGGTATCCCTAAAGTGGAACGATCTGACTGAAGTAGTATCGCGTGTTAAGGCAAGTACTACAACGCCAAACGGACAGACAGGCCCAGGCCCCGTAGGATGGAAACGAGAGCAGGCAAAGTTAAATGAAATGTTCAGAGCCACTTAGTATTTACTGGACCTGTGAGATACTACGGAAATTAATTTACAAGGTACATGCGTGGGAGATCATCCGAGTCAGGTATTCTCGTATTTTAGCGACTTGCTTTGTCCGAACCGGATCTAGCTCCATCCCCAGTGGATGAGCAGAGCCAAGGAAACTCGATTTCACCTTCAAGTATAACGGTCCAAGCGAGTATGGCTTCGATGCCTTGCCTCAAGGATTTGGAACTTGCTAAGGCTGTCGCCTTGCAGTTGCTGTATGTCAGTGGCGTTTGCCTAGGCTTGACCCGGCGTCGGCTCGACTGGTGGCGTCAAGACTGGCTTGTGTATAACCTCAGGGTCAACATATTCCCAGACATGTTGATTCTTTGCGAACTTGCGGATTATGCTGATCCACACGTCCCAGTTACCGGATCCTTTGAGGATAACCCGGGGAGAGACCTCGAGGCTGTCAGCGGCCATTTTAATCGGTGGTGCTTAGTGCAGTAGAAGCTTTATGTAACGGGCTGAGCCGTAGATGTGCATTCGGCTGATGCCGATGCTAATAACGCCACCAAATGAAGGTCTCACAACCGGCCCCTGAGCCTCGACTATGTAAACTAGATAGCCAGCTTCACGAGAGCTCCTAGTTTCTCTCCTCTGCAATGCAATCAACTTGTTGGTTTCCAAGCACGCTTCTGGCTGAATAAGCCCCGTGCCCCTTACACCTTCTCCGTTACACAGCGGAAACTTCACGATATTTTATACACTCGGAAGCGTGTTCAGTCAACAGAGGCACCATTATCCGACAGTATCAGCTGGCAATTTAAAAGCGGTAGATGCTTATTTCTTTGGAGCCAGCGCTTCAACAGAGTCGGGCCTGAACATGTCTGTCACTGTGGTTCTGTCTTACATTTGAACTGTTACGCCAATGGTGCTGTCTCACTCAAATATGCTCCCACTATGCTCCACGCTCTTCTCGGCATTGCTCCATCAGATAGAATATAAGATGCAAACCAGTAACCCGTGTCCCTACTCGAAACCCGAACTTAAAGACTCATTATTAGCCATTCCCATTCCTGAGAACCGATTGTAGGCCCTCCCACGTTGTGTTGAGGGGCCTCTGGTAGATGGTGGTTCATTTGAATCATGCCTCCATGGGCCGCCAGATGTCGTTGAGGAGCCACGATTAAGCTGCTCGATAGCGTAGTGCTGGAAACAGATGGCTTGTGAGGCGAGTAGCCGATGGATCGCAACATGTCGCTAGGTCCAGTCGCTTCGTTGTGGCTGCCAATATCGATGTCCGAAACGTCATCAGCGACGACCCTCCTGCTTTGCTTGTGTTGTTGTTTGGAGGAAGCCGAGGGCAGTCCGGATCGTGAAGCAGACGAGGCACCTGGGCCAGGAGTTGCCATAGGTGGAGCAACAGCGATGGGAACAACACCGTTGTCGCCGGCAGCTGCAGCATCGGCACCCTTGTTACCATAATGGCTGTTCGGGGTGCTACCAGTCGTGTTAGGACCGGCGCTCGTGCTCGTGGCCACGCGACTCTCGCAGTACTTCGGCAGCATAGTTCGGGTAGCTGGAAGGGAAGTCCTGCTATTGGCACTGTTCATGTTAGAGTTGGCGTTTTTGCTACCTGCAGCCACAGTGGCAATTGATAAAGTTGAGCTCTTGGGAGACGCGGCAGAGCCAGTGTGGTTCTTTCTCGATCTCGCCCTGCCACCAGATCCATCAGGCATCGAACCTCTGTTCCTCTTCCTGATAACGTCAGTCTTCAAACTCAAAGGTCGGACAACACCATGCAGCTTAAGGAACAGCCCGCAAGCATTGCACAGAGGCTGGCCATCCGGATTTCGTCTCCACAGCGGCGTAGCCTGGGTAAAGCAGTTTGTACATTCTGGCGCGCTACCATCGTTCTGATTGCCGCCAGCTGCCTGCAAGTTGGTTGATGAACCACATTTGGAGGACGGGGGAGACAACGGGCGATTTGGAGCAACAGACGAAAATTCTGACGTGATACCAGGCACGTCGGTGCGAGGAGTAGGCAAGCTCTGGGCAATTTGTTCAAAGCCATCGTGCTTGGCGGCCATATGCGATGTGGTTGATGCCGTCCGAGGAAGCTTCTGCTGTCTCTTGTCGTTACTAGCCTTGAACGACAGAGACCGCCCCAGTCCGGGGCTCTCCCAGTCACCACTATTGTCCACATAGTCGGTGGTTGTGCGGCCAATCATCACCTGCTTGCGAGGACCGCCAGGGAACCGAGTAGTCTGGGGACTGAACTGTCCAGGAAGCGAGGCGTTCCAGCCCGTTGGCGCTTCATCATCCACGAACGACAAGAAGTCACTATGCATTTGCAGGTTCCCCGCTTGCATGTTATTGCCGCCGTCCTCGTCATCGGAATCTCCTCCAAATGAGAACATGTCGTCCGGCCGCCTGAAGACAGCGGGCGACGCAATTTGACTATCAGTCTGGAATACCTGACTCGGGTTGACGTGGCTAAGTGAGCTTAGAGCAGTGCTAAATGTGGATTTGGATCCAGACTCTGTACCTATGGCCGAATACATCTGGCTACCGGTATTGGAACCGGTATACATAAACTGTTCATTATGGCCCAGGTTGTTGCTCATGTTCTGAGTAGTTTGCTGACGCATACTTTGAGGCCGCTGCTTGCGATTATCTTGAGAGTCAGAATACAAGCCATCGCCATCACCAATAGCCATGGGAGTGGAAACAGTTGGCTGGTAGGCAGATCCCGGCGGCGAGTTCAGGTCGGCATTGTTGAGAGACGAATTTGGAACCAAGGAGCCAGTATTATACATGTTGGAGAGAAGACCATGGGGTATCATTGGAGAATTGGAGAGAAAAAATGAAAACTTCTGCCGAAACTGTGCCGCCGGGTTCACGTCCGTGAAAGTGTCAAGAGCAAAGCGAACAGGGTAATCACCGCCTTGAGACAATTGCTGCATCGTAACCGAGCTGGTGGTGTCAAGAGAATATCCCTGAAGCTCAGAATCAACTTCAAGATTGGAGAATCCGCTTGATGTGCTGCCGTTGACTGCCAGTACCTGCGGTGACAAGTTGACGGGGCGTTTCCGGTTCTGTATATTGTATGTTAGCGATAGTGTAGCCAAATAACGGTGGATCATGCTGTGGCATGTTCAAGTCAAAAGCAATGTTGTAAAAGATGAATGGCTCAGGCCAGGGGCAATAACGCGTCATGCCAATTGTAACCGATTGGGGGTGGTACTCACACGACCTTCATCAATTCTTGTTTTGTGATTATGACGCTGGACGTGGTTGAACTCCTCATTACCTGATCGCTGGTGAAGCGGGTCCGACTGAGATACGAAGTGATTGGCAGCAGAGTCCTTGCGAGGCTTGATGGGGATTCCAGAAGCCGATTGATCACCTGCAGGACATACGTCGTCGAGCTTGGAAGCCGGTAGCGGGGACATGAGACTAGATGCGCTAGCGATATTTTCAGAAAAGATGTCATGGCCGAGATTCATGGCGTGTGCATTGTTGCCGGCATTGATTTTTGTTTCTGAAGTCTTTCGTAATCGGGCAATGCCACTGGGCGTATTTGAAAAAGAGCCCACTTGTTAGCCAAAATGTCAACCGACGATGATGCAATACGAACGTGGTTTTACAAGTCTACGACTATAGATATAAAAAAGACGTACCTGCTCTGGTAGTCCTTAAGCTGGCGAGCTTCACCCCCCTGTTTCTTCTTGCGCATGCTCAGAGCCATCATGCGCCAGGTGAGATTCTCGAGGCGCTGTCGGTTCTGCAGCTGCGGCCTTGCTTTCGTGAAGAAATTCCAGACCTGGGCGGCGGCCAGCGGGTCATCATACTGCAACTGGTCAATCGATAGGGTGGCATCGACTGCTGCGTTATCGAGAGATGGAAACAAAGCGTTGCCGAGTAAGTCATTGCTGGCGATGACAAAGGCCTGAGACAATTCAGAGCTGACGGCGGTGAGGCTCTGGTGGCCGCCACCTCCATCATCATGGCCTGGATGATCGGGCCGTTGAGAAAATCGAAAGTCGTGTTCTGTTATGGTTGAATCCATCACAGCGACCGGCATAGAAGTAGCCAGGGAACGTCGCGACGCTGATGGGCATATTAGATAAGTCAAGTGTGGAAGTCGAGAGCCTACGGCAGTTGACGAGAAGAGGCAACCACCAAGAGGAGCCGCGAACGCACGTGCTTCAAATATTGGCAGCTCGGTGCCTCAAGCCATGATAGCCAACTTCAGTGAGAGCCACAGTGATCACTCTGCCACTCAAATCCAGGTGCTCATTGCCGTGTCATTCTTACTGTGGACTGTGCAGCTTGCACTTTGCGTTGGGACTTCAACTCGATCTCCTTATTCGTAGCCACTTACGGCCTTGGGCTACTGTAAGGGCTTCACCTGATTGCAGTGGTGTATTTTTTTTTATAGCTCTGCGTAGTCGTCTAGTTCCTCTGATCTAGTGATATGTTTGTATTCATGATGGGTGTGTATTGTGTTTCCTCATCCCTGTCGTCCAGTCCACCTTATGTACATCATAGGTGACTTTCCCCACCGCCACTATCCTGACACCCGCGACTTCGTATCTCAATACAGTTGGTGCCTTCATCACAAGTAGGATTGGCCGCAAGTCATTTCTAGGCTCTTCCATTCCGTCAAATCGCCGAGCGTGTCTCTGCAGCCCAGGCACCGGTGGTCTTGTAGACGGTTAAGTTCGCAGCCTTTCAAGACTACGCGCTGCTTTGTTTTCGGCCTTTGCAGCCGCCATATAATGGCTCCGTTCGATCGAACAGGCCGTCGCCGTTGGCAGTGTGGCTAACAGTCAAGCTCAGACTTGACATTTCTCAATCAAGTTCGACTTTTCGTCAAGTCAAGTTCTCAATTCAAATTAAGGGGTTGTCGTCAATCAATCAAGTTAAAGGTGCATGGAGGGGCCTGCTTAGCCCCAAACATATCGCCTCCTTATCGGCGGCAGTACGTTGTCGCCTTGTTGGTCGTCGCCATCCATTGTCTTATCAGCATTAACTTCGTATCTAACAGCCTCAGCAAAGTTGACCTTCCACAAACAACCAACGTGTTCATGTCAAGCGTAGCATCAGCATCATCCTCCGCCCGCCCGCCTGCCTTACACCAATAGTCGCCCCTCATCATGTAAAATATTTGGATGACAGCACAGCCCCGTGTCGGGAATTTCAACCGGACCGGCCAACCGAGAAAGCCGCTCAGACTGGAGGACGGCTTCTGACCCCAGAGCCAACCCCTGGAGTCGAAGATGGGAGGGTCGCTGCAGATCTGGCCAGAAAGGCAGCAGAGACACGCCATGAAGAAACACCAGCGTCGCCAGCCCAGCCAGCTACTGGCACAGATGCAACGGAGATTAAGTCGGATAATGCGCGGCAGGAAATTGAACGGATACTGCTCTGCGCTGATAATTCCTATGCTGAGATTCTGGCAGTGAGCTCAGACCCAACGGAGGAAGAAGTCGTAACTGCTTGGAAACGGCTTGGATGCATGTTGCACCCGCATTATTGCCTTCATAATGATTCCAAGGCGGTCTATAAGAGTAAGTGAATTAACTGTTAGCTATGAGCCTGCCACTAACGTGCATGACAGAAGTCCGACGGGCGGCAGGGCAGATGGGCGTAGATCAAACATTCATCGATGAGGTCAATCTTTGGGACGGTAAAGAGGTCCTCACGGCGAGTCAGCTTGATGGAACCAGCGAGGATATTCAGAGGCGATCGTACGGTCAACGCACCGCTGGGAATGGTTACAATCCTCACCCTTCGTCGGGCAAGAGGCAACACGCGGGAGAAGGGTTGGCGATTGCACAGATGCAAGGTCTGTGCCGGCTCGCAAGCGCCGCAAATCTGTAGCCTATACTCCAGGCAGCGCAATGCAGAAGGCCTTCACAAACTGGATTTAGCTGTCAGTGATTAATACTGCACAGGTTATGTCATGGATTGCCGATTTCTCACAAGCACCTTTGACAAGCTCGCTTCACACAGGGCTCTCAGTGGGTAATTGGTCCAGTTGCCCACGAGGTATGTCGCTGAGCTTGACTTTGGGCAGACCATCTCTTTCGAGTGATATTAGTACCTATAATCATTAAGTACATAATGCTATTGAATGCTAAATCGTTCATATAGTTGATGTGAAACGAAAAGAGTCGCCACTGCGAATTAGCGCTAGCAAGATAGAAAGCAACGGCACCACCCGTCCAGTCGCGGTTTATTTTGTGCGAGTTTCGGCTCCGCGGACCTTGTGTCACTGTAGATCTTGGATTTCCGCAACAACCGTTATGACACTGTGTTAAGACCGGATTCGGATTCCCTTGTGCTATGGTAGTTTCCCGACTTCTGACGCACAACCAACATCTGTGTCTCTTGGTCAAAAGTTCCCGCATAAATAAAGTACCATGTGAGAACTTTTGATATAAAACGCACTTCGGGCTGAGTCACCGGATATGAGCTATCATGTATTTCCTGTCACCCTAGCAGTTAACTCGGAATGGTCCCACACTGTAGTACAAACAGAATCCTCAAGTGGGACGATGTGTTGTACGAAATAAGGTCAGTGTCAGGATATGAATTATTACAAGGGGCTAAATCGTTCCATATCCAAACGAGAGCAATATCATGGTCCAAAGTTAAAATTTATTTTTTGGATGTTCTCGTTAAGAAGGTGCCCGCAAGTAGGATTTACGCTGCCTCCATCACCTACTCATGAAAATATCGTCTTGCTGACTCCAGCCATCTCGGGAAGGCGCTCTACAAATAACGCGATAAGCCTTAAATCGTCACTAACCTCAATTTAGCGTATTAAGCATATCGTAAGTGTATTATAGCCAGCAAAAGGAGCAACATACATCTAATAACCCAGCCAAGGTCTAACGGGGACCGAAAGCGGGCTTGAAGGATTTTCCAGGTACCATTAACCTATATGACTGGATGACTTTTCCATAGGTACGTTTCCTTTGCCCCAGGTTATTCATGCGATTTCTGGACGGTTACTCCACATTATTCGTGGCTGAGTACGATCCCAAACGCTTCAATTATCACGCCACTCAACCATTTTTAACCAACTCCGTCTAATGTCGCATTTCACGTGAATTTTGTCAGAATTACAACATCTACCCTAGCAGACTGGATATGCAGAGAGTGTTAGTCATGTGAGTAGAGGCAACTCCCACCAAGGCAAGGAAGAGTGAGGATCATACATATTGAAGCCAGAGCCCAACCACCATAAAAATACGTATATGAACTCCACAAGCAGATCGAGCAACAAAGTTAATTTACGCAAGGCACTCTGTCATACTGAATAGGCAAGCCAGATTGACGCTTGATACTATGCTACAACTTCTTAAAACCAGCGGATACCAGACTGCTCGCCTCGGCTTCCAAGGAGATAAAACGTCTTTTAGGAGTGGAGTCTGTCTCCTGAAGGGACAACATACTGTCGGCCGAAAGCTCCGTTTTTGGACTGAACCCGCCTCCGTGGAACTAAAGGCACCGAGTCCTCCTGGGTATCGGAGACTTGGGTGACAGCATGGTGAAGATTCGGCTCATAACTGATTGGCACCTGGTAACCGGTTGGATGTTATATCATATCCGAACCCCTGGTCTAATTCCGTCTAAGTAAACAATGGCATTGCGCAGCTATTGTAACTCAGAGCGAACCGCATCGACGTCTTGTTTCTTCAATTGCGCACTTCGCCTCTAAAGTTCTGCGTAGAGTCACAATAGTTGGTTTTGCACCTGGTTCTAAACGATGGTTGCACCACAAATGTGAGAGATCCATGAGCTTGTCCAAGGCTTAGCGGTCGAGTTTGCCATTTAGACGCTTTGTAACCTGCGCGAGCATTCTATGACCCTCCAGTTCCAGAGTACCGGTAAATAAAATGTAACATGTCTTGGACCAGAAGCACACCGAAGCCCCATGACCAGGACAGTCCGGGTTGTGACAGCACTGATGTCTGAGTTGAGGCAAACTGGGTTCGAGTATAAATTCTCGTGCCTTCTACCCATCTTTGATCCATCATTCCCGTACAGCACCTTCATAATCATTTCAAAATGTCAGGTCAGAGTGTTGGCCAATTCAGTCACAACCACCAGTATGACGTCCCTTCTTCCCAGCATGTCTCCGGTACATATGGGTCTGCCAACTACGCCCCTGCTCCAGGGATCTCTCCGATCCAGGCCCGGCCGAACTATCACCCGCCGCAACAGCAAATATCCCAACAGCGGGATTCGCAGCTGGGCAACACACAACAGCTAAACATCCATGCTTGTAATGCTCCACCGAGCAGTCCAAACCGCCCTGGCAATGGCCATAGCTACGCGGAAGAACTGGGCAGCCAGTCCGATTTTTCTAACTCTCAAGACGTCACCCATCAGCTAGTACAACAAAATCAGATTGGCATACAGGACACGGCGGAGCAGGCAGTACAACTTCCAGAGTCCACACCCGCGTCTCCAAGTCGTCTGCTATCACATGAAGAGGTAGTCAATTTGGTGGTCAAATTGCAGGCCCAGCGGGAGATCCAACGGGATGAAGCATTATACAAGGCATTTCTAGAGGGTCAGAGATCGGTCCAAGCCCATGTGGACTCTTCCACGCGAGTGTTGAATGCGTCGGCTAATTGGTAATGTCCTCGAACTTCTTGTCATTCATAACTCTAAGCTGACCGGAAACAGGATTAATCTACAGATAAGAAAGTGTGTTTTAGAGTCTGGAATTGAAACATGAAGATGCTAAACCTACTTTTAGGGAGGATTCTGCGAAGTTGCAGTCGACAGAGCAACTTCTTCGCCAAGCAAGCGTGCAGTTTACAGGTGGAAGCGGAAGTGGCTTTTCTGATCAGCCAATGAATTAGGCGCCTCCTTAATATGGCTTTTGGTATTAGTGTAAAGAATTACATTATTTTTCGGGAATTGCTATACCGGCATGACACTTTGGCTACACCGGCATGAACCTTACACCGGCATGACTTTTACCACTTTTGATTGGCTCGAACTTCTTCTGTTAGCCCTTCTTGATTCTGCCACCTTCACCTTAAGTACCCAAGTTATTAGCGTACTGTCTCAGTACTACAACACGATACTATCCAACGACTCTATCCAGCTCATGCCCAGCTTCTTGATTATTTTACTCAGCATTATACGGAAGAGCTTGAAATAAACAAGCAGCTTCTGCGGTGCATAGCCACGTTCGGACTGGAGGAGCTCATGGTTACTCTGCTCCAGGGGTAACTGTCAACAATGCTCGATCTCATCTGATCTCGCAGTGTTCGGACCCTCTTCCATTTCACTCATTGCCGTGAATCTCTACGTCATACTTCAGTTATACGAGCTCGTTGTCTCTCAGCCCTCAATACGTCCAGCGGACCAGGCATTTGAGGTGCACTTGGGTGATGCTAATGCCAATAACGCCACTAAATTAAGGTCTCACAATTTGCCCCTGAGCGTCAACATTGTGACAAGATGACCGACCCCTCGAGTGCTTCTAGTCTCTCTTTTCTCTGCAATGCCATCAATTTGTTGGTTTTCGAGACGTGTTTTAGCTAATACGTCACATGCAACCGTGCTCTTACGGTACTGCCGTTGCAATTCATATGCCTACGTCAAACCATTCAACTCGTGCGAATCTTCGCCGACAGCGAGGCCATGATCCCAGTGATCAGTTGCACCAGGAGAAACGACCGCAATCTAGCCAGCAAGCCAGATTCAGCCCTTCACCAGATGAGGTCCGACCACAATCCGCGAGTAGTTCTGTCACAAGCACCAGCCGATTTTACGGGCTTGGAGACGATAACGCACTCGATAACCTATTCGCTTCTAGTCCACAGACATTTTCGAGCCTCCCGCATCCTCACGGCTCACAAGGTCTTCACGAGCCTGCATGGGAGCTTCGTTCAGATTATGAGATCTATCTGCAGAATGACTTCTTCCATGGACAAGAACATATTCAGCGAGTCACATCGCTTATACCAGGCCCAGAGCTCGGTCTATTTGCCTCTAAGCCTCCCGAATCACCCCAATCCGCTCAGCAGCCCCCAGCAACAAGAAGAACCGAGTTCCAATCCGCAATGAGCATAGTGCGAGATGTTATTGGCGAAGGGCGAACGTTAACCATTGATCTCGCGCGCTCATATGAACGGGTACGAGGATGGCGAGAGAGATGGGGTTGGCCACCCTTAAGTCCAGAAGCATATGAGCCCCCTCCGCCATACTCTCCAACCTGTAGGTTACCTACACAATCACTTCTAGTATCACCTACCCAGGAGAATATTGATTCATCGCCTATTCGACAGTCTATTTCCCCCATTCCAGAGCAGATCCTGAACCCACCGATTCCAGGCGATCCAGCGCCCTCGGCCGAAGCTCTTTTCGAGAGAGTGAATAGCTTTGCCAAGAAGCATGGCTTTGGTATTGTCCGAAGGAATAAATATTCCTACAAGGGACGGCTGATAAGATACACTTTTCTATGTGATCGGTATGGGCCACCTGAAGCCTCACAAAGCGCCGGTCTTAGGGTCAAAAGATCTCGAAAATGTGGGTGTAAATGGAAGGTTATTGCCGAAGCTCTGCAAGAGGGCAAGTGGCTTCTGCGACAGCATGAAAATCCTGAGCATCACCAGCACAACCATGAAAGGAGTATTACCCCATCCTCGCATCCTTCCCATAGACGCCTTACCACATCAGTCAAAGCAGCTATCGAGTCAGCAAGTCGTCGAGCAGGTATTCGGGCTAGCGATGTAGCTGCTATCGTTGAAGCAGAATTCCCTGATACTACACTGCTGCGGAAAGATATCTACAATGCCCGTTGTCTTATTAATCGAGAAAAACTGAGTGGCTATACACCTACTGCGGCATTGATCAAGCTCTTTGATGAGAAGCGCATTCCGTATCTCGCCAAATGGGCTGATAATGAACCTAATAGATTACTTGGTCTTGTCTGGACGTTTCCCTATTGTCTACAGATGTGGAAGCGCTTCCCTGAGGTTATAAGCTTCGATAATACATATAACACCAATAGATTCAAGCTTCCATTATTTCAAGCCACTGGACAAACCTGTCTCGGGACGGTGTTCAATGCTGCATTTGGCTTAATAGATAACGAGAGGAGAGAAGGCTTCCAATTTCTTGCCGAGAGCATTCGCGAACTTATTACGAAACACTCAATCAGACAACCTGATGTTATCATCACAGACTTCGACAAGGCAATGAAAGCTGCTCTTCAGGACCAATTCCCGCTTATACAGCAACAGCTCTGTATTCATCATATTCTTTCAAATGTTCTCCTACAATCGAAGAATAGGTGGGTAGGCGGCGGTGAGGGTAGAGCTAGCTTCGCCACTAGTGACAGCGAAGATGTTGCTTCCCAAACACAGGTGCGGCTTGGCACTACAGACAAACATCTGATTAAAGATTCCTCAACTAGCGATAAGATTCCTCATACCTACTAAGGTGTTGTCTTGATGTGGAAGCGGGTTCTCTATGCTGAGACAGAGGAAGCGTTCGAGCAAGCATGGAGAGATCTTTGTAAAGAGTTCGATGATCAGCGGGCGATTCTACAATACCTCTATTCGATCTATCTGCCCGTCAGTGCTCAATGGGCACGCTGCTTTATCCGTCACTATCGTAACTTTGGTATTCGTGTTACATCTGGCACAGAAGCAAGCAACAACAATGTCAAAAGCTATCTCTTGAACGGCATGAGCCACCTCTACCGACTCGTCGAGGCAATGCAAGACATGATTCACGACCAAGAACGTAGTTTTAAGGATGCATGTGGGCAGGATGATGTCCTTACTGCCCCCCAATACATGGGTTCAATGGGGGACTATCTTGGCGAGCTGCGAACAATTATGTCATCGAAGGGACTGGGGTTAATCAGTAAGCAATACCGCATTGCTCTCAAGTTTATGCCGACGGGTAAGAACCCTTTTCCTGACTCTATTGGACCTTGCGACAACGACTGTACGGTTTCTGTTGAGCTCGGCATTCCCTGCTATCATAAAGTCTATGCAAAGCTAGATTCCGGAACACCTTTCACGAAATGGGAGGTCCATCCACATTGGAGACTCAGGGAATCAGCATCTCGAGACCCATACCTCCGAATTCTTGACCCGAAAATTGCTACTACATTACGTGGGAGACCAAAGAACACTATCCAGGCGGTTCCTGAGAGCCTAGCTATTACGGCAAGCCATCGGTCTGGCAGTCAGACAAGCAGTCAGAGGCAGGGTCGGCATCCCCCGAGTCAATTAATTAGTCACTCAAATGGGCGAAGGCGAGGTCGACCACCAGGGAGCCTCAACAAATCCACCCTTGCCAAGAGAGCAAAAGATTTGAGTCAAGACACTATGGCACGAACCAGTAGCCAGACAAGCGTCTCAACCCGGCAACAGAAAAATAGGCTTCCTGTGGTTCTTGAAGCCGGGAAGTCATCAGGAATGCGCTACAGTGGTCGAAGGACGCAACCAAATGTTCGCAGAACAAGAAGTCAATGGGAATTGGCCAAGAGTGGAGAAGACGATGCAAGTTGTATTGTGGTTATACCGTGAGATAAAATTGAAGTTCTTAACTTACTATAATGTAATAATTAGTGGTTATTTCTGTTTGGTACTCAGTTTTTATGGCTATTACTGATTACGTACTTCTGTATGATTGCGATCTGTGTTGACTTAGTGTGAATCATGTATGAAGACATTTTAGGCGGATGAGTCGCTGCCTAGTGGCACGGGCCGTGCCACTAGGTATATATATAGGTATGAGAGCTGTCAGCCAGAATTGAATAAGAAGTAAGTTCAATCGCAACAATCTGAACGCAGTTTTCAAATGGTGGGAGACTAATTGCGCCCGCAATTGTGCACAATTGTGCTTGCAATAGACCAGGCTGTAGGTGATTTAGGAGACGTTAAGGAAGCTGGCTACACCGCCTTTGTTGAGAAGTACCTAAAATTTGGGCGAATCAAAAGTGGTAAAAGTCATGCCGGTGTAAGGTTCATGCCGGTGTAGCCAAAGTGTCATGCCGGTATAGCAATTCCCTATTTTTCTACTTTTCGAACCGAATTCGGTATATTCTTTAGCTTGTATCAGGACTCAGGAAGGCGAGGCGCGTGAGAGACACATCCGTTCGTCCAGGCTTGGAATTGTAGCACTGAACAAACCCCGGCCTGCCGGGCCGGAACCCATCAACTCGCGAACTCTCCTTTTCTTATTTTATTTTCACTTTCTTCTATGGCTTTGAGATACTCGTAGTAGTCACCTAGCCAGTCTCAATATACTCGCTTGGACCGTTATACTTGAAGGTGAAATCGAGTTTCCTTTGACTCTACTCATCCACTGGGGCTGTAGCTAGATCCGGTTCGGACAAAGCTAGTCGCTAAAATACGAGAATGCCTGGCTCGGATGACCTCCCGCGCATGTACCTTGTAAATTAATTTCCTTCTTATATTACAGGTCCAGTAAATACTAACTGGCTCTGAACATTTCATTTAACTTTGACTGCTCTCGTTTCCATCCTACGGGGGCCTGTCTGTGCTGGGGCCAGGGACCATTCGAACGATACCTTCCTTGGCGAATCCGAATCTTGTGGCTGTCCGAGAAAATAAACCTACTAGAATAGACTAACACTGCCACCTTCAAACCATGGCCGCGTAAGTTTTCCGATCAAGGTGCTCGCCGCCAGGTTATCCCTGCTCCCAGTCATTGGAACTAGGCCGAGCATTTATCCACATTACTTATCAGCGACTGACTCACCCGCCACTTCATATGCAGCTGCAGGTCGTATTCAACATGCCTCGGCTTTCGGACAAGAGGTCATCACTATTCCTGAAAGGAAATTCCACGGCTTGCTCATACTTTTCGTAGAGGAAACTTGCTGCCACACATGTGTCGCTGGTCAATTCTTAGCCTTATTAAGTGATCAACACGGCAGCAGTACTCAGTCCGTGGCTATTTGACGCGGCTTTATGAGACAGTAACCAGCCAGACAAATGGCAAATTCGCGGCACAAAGCTCGGAGCAGATCCAGCCGTGTTGATGGGAGCAAGCAGCCGACAACATGCGGGCATGGCCTTCCTCATAGAGTCTCCAGAACAACACAATTGCGTCTATCCGATAACCAATATCGGATTCATCACCGGTTCGACCACATGACGATGGCGTCGTGTGATGCGTCACAATACATGCGCAGGGCCATCCCGTCCTCGGCAAAACCACCGGCTAGCCATCCCACATATTCAATGGCTAACGATCCTGTCCATCCCGTGGCGTACCTTACGATGAACATGGAGATACTGAAAGCTTCTTCTGCCTTTTCACAGCGAGTTGGGGCCCGGGCCATGGAGGGACGAAAATTAACCGATTTTATCCTGGAAACTGAGGCAAACAAAGGCAATGCAATTCGAGAGTACTTCGCGAACGAACTACGGAGAAGGGAGCCAAGTTATCTACCTACTGGATTCAGTGCCAACATCCAGGATAAGCAAGATACCAGACTTAGCCTGGACAATTTCGGCCAGCTTGTCCAATACTTTGAAGAATCTCTGACTTTTGTTGGCCTATACGGATTTCATGAAGTACTGGGGCTACATGCCGTATTAGCTACAGCGGGTTCTTACTATTTTATCATAGTCTCCCTTGTGTTACCATCTAGGCACGCATTAGTACGGCTACCTCCGCATTTGCAAAGTCCACTGATATTATTGGAGAATCAGCGACCTGATTCAAACATAGAGCCAAACGAGCTCATGGCGTTGCAGGGGCATATACATTGCCATGGCGAATATTCCAGCAGCGTTGGTGAACCCAGGACGTCATCGATTCTGTCTAGCAGTCCTGGTGTGTCTAACTCTGGGCGAAACAAGATTTCTGGGGAGATGTCAATGAATACATACCGCAATCTACGACGACCTCGGGATGGCCTGGAAGGAGAGTTCCCGAAAAGCCCACAACTAAGTCTGCTTGGCCGACCGCACCCTATGCCTTGGATAGAAGAAAGGGGCACGTCATTGTCCAGACAGTCTAACCAAATGGATATCAAATATTTAATAGCATGAACCTCCTAGCAGAACTAGGAGCTAGTATAAAAATCTTAATATTACAGAATCGTTGGTACTTTGCTGTCTGTCCCCCGATCTGTTGCCAATCCCATGGTACCTGGAAATGGGTCTACGTGATATGTCAGACACAAATACAAATTACCAGCACCCCTATTAATTGCCATAATTCTCAAGCCCCAAGGGAAATCAGTTTTGTCGTTTTTAACTAAATCCCGCGTCCGTGTTCTTGCGCCAAATCGTCAGAGTTCTGGGACAGCTCAGTTGACACGAAAGAAGTCACGGATAGCCGATTCCAAAACCCCCAAGTCCGTACATCCCAATGTCGAAATACTTTATTTCGAGCACAGAATTCTACCACACGGCTGTGTGATGGCTTCTCTTTCACGGAACCTGCGTAATCGGCAGCATTGTGTGGTACGCCGTAATCCACTCTATGAGGTGCGCGAAGGTGCAACCAATCGATCACAAGCACATTGCCACCAATGTTGATCGCTTGTCAGACACACTCAGATCTTGCAACGGACGCGAGAGGCGACTAATAATGGGAATTACTAGACGGCCCTGACTTTTCCAACTTCTAATTGGTCGCAGTCTTATCTGTTAACATACCTCGGATTCTGCCACATCTCCACCACGAGTACCTAGGCTATAGCCTGCCTTGTTTCATCCTCGGATGTAGATCTCTGCGTAATAGCTTTGGTTTGTTATGCAGTGTTAGTCATTTAAGCTGCCACTCAGCTACCATATGGTGCGTGCTCGAGGCTCGCCTTGAGCTTGCCTTCTCCTTTGCTTGCCTAGCTTTAGATAGACCATTATACGAAACCATATGTTGAAGAAATAGCGGCCAAGCCTCTTATGGACAGACGCGTTATCGTATTCTAAAGACCTGTAATCATGCATTCAAATTGGACATGTCTGCATCAAGACATTTAACTCGCGTAAACGGAGACCTAGTAGGTTTATCGGCTCAAGGCGTGGTGGTGTCATGTTTAACGCTACTCAAATGCGATCGCGATCGCGTTAATTCCGGTGTGCACTTGATTAACTTGAAATGCAAATTTGCAGCTTTTTCACCATCCTTTTCTTGAGTATTACTATTCGCACAGATACAAATCTCTATTTGCACAGATATGTGTCTCACTTTTGACTCACCCACCCCACCCTTAGGAATGTTGCGCAGTGCAGGCGGAAAGTTGCAAACTGCTGGCATCAAATTGATCACGATAGCACACACAGCGATATACACAGTGACACGTACGACGACACACTGCAAAACACACGAGTTTCCCAGAACATCGAAACCCTTAAATCAATTTAATTATCATATTTCTAGGGAATGTTTGGGTTGTGAAGCACACGACGACAGAGTGTCCTGTCGGCTTCCTGTCCCCTGACCCATGGGTGCCGCTCACCCTCCTCCTCCCTGTGACGATATTTCAGTCCTTCAAACTACGGTTTTTACAGTGGTCTATCATGAAAGTCATGGTATTACAGTCCATTGCATTCCTGGGATGATGATGCAGCTTTCGGCTGATGACTCTCTTGACGTTTGGACCTGGTTTGCCGGCGACCTCTCGGCCTGTGATGCCTCCGCATGACTTCGTCCAGCCGCTCCGCCACGGACTCGTCGACGCTTGTTTCCTCGCGACGATTGCGACGCATGTGACTGTAGCTCGTCAAGCTCGAATTGAGAGCGGTCACGGCGAAGGCTCGCGTTCAACCGGCGCGTTCCTCGGCCCGCAGTCTGACTAGGCTGTCGGCTCAGACCACGGCCTCGCGCTGAATGCCTGCCTTGACTCCGTTGTGCAGGCTCGGTTTCGGCATCGTCATCGTCCGTATCATCGGCGTCACTTCCTGGCTTGGAGGTGTAATCCGCGATCTTGAGGTATCGCGG
>NW_019154064.1:70599-74148 GCF_001653235.2 Pochonia chlamydosporia 170
CCGCGATACCTCAAGATCGCGGATTACACCTCCAAGCCAGGAAGTGACGCCGATGATACGGACGATGACGATGCCGAAACCGAGCCTGCACAACGGAGTCAAGGCAGGCATTCAGCGCGAGGCCGTGGTCTGAGCCGACAGCCTAGTCAGACTGCGGGCCGAGGAACGCGCCGGTTGAACGCGAGCCTTCGCCGTGACCGCTCTCAATTCGAGCTTGACGAGCTACAGTCACATGCGTCGCAATCGTCGCGAGGAAACAAGCGTCGACGAGTCCGTGGCGGAGCGGCTGGACGAAGTCATGCGGAGGCATCACAGGCCGAGAGGTCGCCGGCAAACCAGGTCCAAACGTCAAGAGAGTCATCAGCCGAAAGCTGCATCATCATCCCAGGAATGCAATGGACTGTAATACCATGACTTTCATGATAGACCACTGTAAAAACCGTAGTTTGAAGGACTGAAATATCGTCACAGGGAGGAGGAGGGTGAGCGGCACCCATGGGTCAGGGGACAGGAAGCCGACAGGACACTCTGTCGTCGTGTGCTTCACAACCCAAACATTCCCTAGAAATATGATAATTAAATTGATTTAAGGGTTTCGATGTTCTGGGAAACTCGTGTGTTTTGCAGTGTGTCGTCGTACGTGTCACTGTGTATATCGCTGTGTGTGCTATCGTGATCAATTTGATGCCAGCAGTTTGCAACTTTCCGCCTGCACTGCGCAACATTCCTAAGGGTGGGGTGGGTGAGTCAAAAGTGAGACACATATCTGTGCAAATAGAGATTTGTATCTGTGCGAATAGTAATACTCAAAGAATAAAGACGACCCATGACGACTGAACTCTCACAGCATGGCCATCCCAGTTCCATTCATTTGAACATTGTGCGTGGCTTAACCCCGCATGAACTCTCTCTCACTAGAACATCTCGTTGAATACCCTAGCTCGTCTGATATTTCTTCATCATCCTTGTCTCTTCTCCTGTCGCCTTGGACATCTTCAACAATGATGACCTCTGTTGTCTGTAATATTCCAGCCCCCACCTCAGGCATGGCGCCTAATGAGTAAGAATCACCACTACCCAAAATCGTTGTCTTGTACGTGCTTTCCTTCCTACTCCCACTGTGGCTACGAGTATTGCTTTGATGAGTTAAAGTCCTTTGCCGGACTCTTTTCTTGTTCCATAACCCGTATATCTCTGGAGCGTTGACAACAATGGCAGAAGTAACCAGCTCCGTAGCCATCCAGGTCGTTCTGTTATCCTGGCTTAGTCCATGACTCGAGTTTATCGGCAATCGGATAAGCGTAATGGCAATGATAAAGACGCCAAGAGCAAATAGAGCAACTATTTGAGCTTTCTTGCGCCATGGAACCTGCAGTTTGAGTACTACCGGAATTGGAAGGACGAACAGCATAATGTCTGTTATAATGTTAAGGATTCCGAGAACAAAGAGCTGTATTTGCGCCTCTGCACATTTGCCTAATTTTGAAAAAGTCAGAGGTGCTCATCCTCATAGATAGTATTCGTATAGCTCCGTTTCAGCGGCATCGGATTAAATGGAAGCAAGAAAGCCTAATCAGTGGCTAAATACATACCTGGGCTGGGTACGACCTGCCAATAAAGGTGGAAGGGCCGGCATTCGGCAAAAGTCATGACTTGAACAGCGACATAGGATATGGAGAAGATGACAAGATATGTTCTTATAATGGCGTTTTCGAATCGATTATGTCTAATTAGGCGATAATTCAAGTCCAATAAAGTCAACTTTTGTAACCATAGACTGTAAGTTTTCAATGGACTGTTAGTATGCTGCGGTTGATGCTGGAGTAATTGTTGCCGCGGATAGGGGCAAAGCAACTCACTATGAGTTATAAAAGAAACGATTGACTATGACAAGCTTACTTCCAATTTCCCGTTGGTAAATATCCGTAGCGGTGAGGATATGAGAACTTCGATACGAGTCCGAGAGTTTATTGGTGCCCCATATAAGGGTAACATGAATTAAGGAAAGTCTTGCCAACGCGCAGACAATTGCGCCAACAGTGCAGTAGTCCCCCATGTTGTAGGTCTCTTTAGCCACACGTCTCCAAATGAGTCTGGTTCCCATAATCAGGAGCGCAATGCAGCTGAACAGCCAGTGGATGATGAGCGTTGGGTTGTCCATGGCAAAAACACTCACGCTCGCCACTTGCGTGGAACAGTGTTGGAGGATATGGCGGGTTTGGCTTAGTCGACATTTATCATAACTGTTCACTCGAGAATATGTTTTAATCCAGACGAACGCGTAGCAGATGATCGTATTTATTGTTAAGCGTCTTTTGTCTTGTATACCAGCTGAACCCTCTTGAACAAGGCCACTATTAGCGTAATGTCAAATGTCAGTGCGCTATTGTAGACAGCCTCGTCGTTAACCCCGTGTCCAGGATATGCCGGCATCACTTAGGCAGCCTTTCACCGACCCCAGAAATGTCTACTACCAGCCAGAGCCGACTGACTATTGGATGAAGTCCGGCGGCGTCCCGAGCAGTATGTACACGACGAGCCATACATAATACCTCTGGGTAACGTCTGGGATCGTTTAGGTCTCCACCTCATGCATTAATTACACGAATCGTGTTGGTGGCAATGGTACTTCCACTTGACAGGAGCCCCACGACAAGTACAGTCTATTGGGCTCTCCCCGCTAACCGAACAGTATCGTCCATAGACCGTCTCGAAATGTCGTGTTGTTTTCTGGCAATACTTGATAGTCCGCAACATGGTATTAAAGCACCAAAACTAATTAAGATGCGATCAAGATTGGGGCAACCAGCTGAGGCCGCAATAGCCTAGGCGTCTCGCTTACTGTACCAAGGTTGACAGTACCATACAACGACTCGGTGTAACATCCTGCTGGGACGAACAACGGTCTCCCTGACACTTCTGCAGTATCGCCAGTGGAGTTAAGAGTTTTGTTGGATGTCTCTGGGCATTTCCCTCCGCCAGGCTCTGCTTCGCATGCTAGCGCTCTCGCTCTCGCAATTCCCGTCTCGGTTGAGTTCCTAATCGCTCAGTTGGCTGCAGGCGTGTTCACCTGAGCAGGGCAACGCCACAACTAACGAAACCAGTAGGATGACCCATGCAAGCACAGCCTGAAGAGCCTATTGAAACTAATGGCCCGTGCTGTAAACCGAAAGTGGAAGGGTTACGGAGAACATATGGTCAAAAAAGATGCTCCGGGATTGGACAAGGGCTGGACGCGTCGGGCTTAAATGCACGACTTCCAGCTACAGAGTGTGGTGTATATGAGTACACCAGCGGCGAAAGGAAAGGGTGGGAGCGGGTAACGGGTCTACCAAAACAAAACATTCGTATATCTTTCCCCCAGTCTGAGATGTCGAGTATGCCGTCGGAGGTGGTAAAACATGACATGATCGCACAAAATGAAGGAGTACAGGTGTCCAGAATAGCATTTTCAATGTCAGAACACGTGGTGTCCGGATGCTGGGCTGATTTGACTGACATCAATCAGAGAACCCCATGATGGGCACCACGAGGCGAAGTGAGCTAAAA
>NW_019154065.1:0-40530 GCF_001653235.2 Pochonia chlamydosporia 170
ATGGCAGCTCACGGTGACTTGGCGTCTTGAAAGTTGCTTAGTTGTCATGAAGTATCGAAGATTGGCATGGTCGGTGATCACTGTGATCGGGTGGTGCGCGCCTTGGAGTTCCGGTCTCCAGCATTCGAAGCAGCGTACAATTGCCAAAAGTTCTTTGTCGTAGATCTCGTAGTTACATTCAGCGGGGTCGTATTTTTTAGACATGATATAGGCGCCACTCTATATGCTTTAGTAAGACCATCACAAACCGCAATCTTGAGCTATCCTTGGCGAGTAGCCGACCCGATAGTCGCGCTTGCCTGGGAAGGACGACGAGAGATCGCGATGCATCGCTGCGAAATATGCACTACGAACATATCGGCGACAATAGACTGCTATTCGCTAGTTGGCGGTACGACAAATGACGTTCTTTGTTGGTGGAGGGATCGGGCGAGGCTGAAGCTTTCTGTTGAGCGGCGTCCAAAGTGTTTGAGGATCTGTTCGGAGACGGTAAGCTTTCTCTCTCTTGGAGGCCAGAGGTGACGGCTTCGAATTCCAGTGTGACTATCTTACGATTCGGTCAGCTGGCCCAACCTCAGGTGAAGTCGGATCTCGAAGGTCCAATTCCCATTTGACTAACTTCCCGTGTCAGGGCAACTCACTGGCTGTGTGAATCCCTTTGCGATGATATAGTCCGGTTTGACTGTAGACAATTTCTTGGGAATTAATCGCATGAAAGAATGGCTGACCTGCTTCTTTTGTACTTAATTAATGAGGCGTTCCTTGGCAGCGAGGTGAATGACCGTTACGAAGTCGAGCTAGTGTGCGGCCTTGGACGTTCTTTTCATTGTGATGGGCCGCTTGTGGCCACCTTACGTATCGTCCCAGGCTTGAGAGGAGTGATGCGATGACCACGAGTAATTCCCTTTTCGGTTCCTGTCGACTTTTCACACTTCTTGACGTCGAGTTGCAAGCCCGCGGCTTCAAGCGCCTGGAGCACTGATTTGACGTGGAGTCTGTGAGAGGCGAGGTCGTTTGAGTAGATGAGAATGTCGTCGATATAGGCTGTGCAATATCTGTCCAGGAATGGGCGTAATACTTCGTTGATCCTGGCTTGGAAGGTAGCTGGGGCGTTTGATAGTCCGAACGGCATCACCAGACTCTCGAAGAGTCCATATCTTGTGTTGAACGCTGTCATCCACTCTTGGCCCTCCTTGATGCGTATTCGGTTAAATGCTGCGACGACATCAAGTTTGGTGAAATATTTGGCTTGGCTTAGTTGCGAAAGAGTCTCCTGAATTAATGGCAGTGGATATCGGTTCTTGATGGTTATGGCATTGAGTGCCCGGTAGTCGACGCAAAAACGGAGGCCGCCTCCGGGTTTCTTCGCAAATAGCACTGGCGAGGCGGCTGGTGACGTACTGGCACGTATAAAGCCCTTGTCGAGGTTTTCTTGAAGGAATTTCCGGAGGACGACGAGTTCGTCTTCGGACATGCCGTACAGAGGTCCATGGGGTGGGGTTGTGCCAGGTTGAAGTTCGATTTCGTGGTCGCAGTGTCGGTGCGGGGGAAGTTTATCTGCCTCTGTCTGGTCGAATACTTTGAGGAATTCATGGTAGTGTTCAGGTACTTTTGTTGCGGGGTTGATGAAAGTCTTGGGTTCGAGTGCTTTGTGAATATCCTCGAGTGATGCCCCTGAAAGGTACATGTCTGCTGCTAGTTTCCGAGAAGCTTGGAGTTCCTGGGTTTGTTGGTCCCTGGGGTTGGGAGGTATTATTTTATCATGCGACTGGAGTTCTCGGTTCATCTTTTGCACGTCCGTAAGTGCGGCGTCGAATCGGTCTGCCTTCGGTTCTGCGAACGTGGAGACGTTTGTGATAACACCAAGTTCGGCTAGTCTTTTATCGATCTCATAAAGAGATAGTGAGAATACGTCGACGTCGTGCTTGTTGGCCAGCGTGTGGAATGCGGGTGCGCCGATCCTTCGAGGGATTGATGGACGTGGATGTATGGTTGCCGTTGTTGGGATTGGCAAAGTGGGAGCTCCTGAGACTGCTAGTTGGTATTGTCCCTTCTCCATGCAGTATTGGCGGCAATGATTGGAGTTGAAAGTAACTATATTCGTACTCCAATTGACGTTTGGGTTGTGGTCTGTTAGCCAGGGTTTTCCGAGAATGATATCGTACTTTCCGAGCTTCGTTACGTAAAATAGAATCTTTTCTTTGTGTCCTTTAATGTCCATGTTGAGTTTTACTACGTGAGTGATATCGCCAGCCGAAGAGGGTCTTCCATCGACTACATTCAACCGGCGACGGTTTCGTAGTTTGTAAAACGTGAATTTGTTGATGTGCGCAAAAGACTCGTCTATAAATCCCTTTCCAGTAGCGCCAGAGTCAAGCATAGAATTGGTTTTTATCGAACTTGCATTGTTGTCTTCCGTCAAAGCACATGGTAATAGCAAGTGGGCTTGGTTGGTGTCTAGGGAAGAGAGTTGTAGGTCTGTCTTTTTCTTGCGTCTCCTGCGGCGACTTCCGTTGGAGACTACTCTTTTTTTTCTTGGTTGTTCCAAGGAGCCGTGGGGCAGACGTGAGGTTTGTGGTCCGGGGAATAGCACCAGTTGCAGAGTCCATGCGCAATGCAATAGGCCTTGCGTGCCTGTCTTTCTTCCGAGGTTCGAGGTTTGCGCCCGGAAGTTACGTCTTTAGCCTCCCAGGAGACTGCGTTCAAATCCATGGCATCCCCTCCGTTTATAGTTGTCGGAGTTTGGGAGGGAGGGGCGGCCGGAGTCGTGCCGGTAAGGGTATGGTTGTTGCTGGGTTTCTTCTTATAATAGTGGGGGTTGAGCTGACGACACTCACTGTCGCATTGCCTGACTAGTTCGATGAATTCCGCTAAAGTGGTCGGTGCGGCTTTGAGGACCACGAGCCTCCATATGATGTCGGGGTTTGGTAGTTTCAGAGGTGGGCCGTTTGCAAGTGTAGACTAGGTGATTTTTGTCTTTCGGAATGTCTGGGGTCGTTGAGTTGGGCGACTGCGATCCAGTATGGCAATAAGGCTTTTCGCAAGGTTGGTTTATAACCTTGTTGGCATGTCCTATATCTCTTTGGGGTTCCAGTGCGGCCGAGTCCACTCTTCGCCATAAATCTGTCTTCAAGGTTGTGATGATGGCCTCGACGTTTGCAAACTGGACGATTCCGTGTGATACGTTGTAACTGACCTGGGCGTGGGCGTCCCCACTGAGGCATGAAATGACGAACCCCATTCGTTCTGTTTCGTCTGCCCACCAGTCTCTGTTCATATGCAATTTGAGTTCGAGTTTCTGTAAGAATTCTGGTAGATCCTTGGGATTCTCTCCACTGAATGCATCGGGCTTGGGGTGCTCAGCGGAGCGGTGGCGATGGCTTCCTCCAGTGGCCGCTATGGCTTTGTACGCCTCTATTTGTCCTTCCATGTGGGAGATTGTATCATCTTTATCGTTCGATTCCATGAGGGAGTTACTCAGGCGGGTTTGCAGGGTTTCGATGTGTGAGTTCGTGGTGTTGGCAGTTGTGATGGCGGTTTGGCGGAGCCTCACGATTTCCTCGTGCATGTTGGTTACGGCTTGGCTAAGGGCCCAGACTTCCCGCATGATGCCTGGGGCGTCGTTAGCCCAAGCGGACCGGAACGCGGCTTCTCCATCAATGGATGAAAGTATCGGGACCGATGGGCGGAGATCGGTAGGGGCGGGTGTGGTGGACCCCGGAGGGGTGTCTACTGCAGCTCCTGTCATTGTGTTTTCGGTTGCGGTAGTGGATTCGTTGGATGTCGATCAGTGGCTAATTTGTTGATTGATGGTTGATTTGTTATTGGGTGGCTGTTAATTGGTTGACTGGTTGTTAATTGACTGATTACTTTGTTAGGTTAATTGATTGATTGGTTGTTAATTGACTAATTGGTTGTTATTTATTGGTTGATTGGTTTGTTGGTTTGTTGATTAGTTGCCAGTTGTTGAAATGTTCATTACGATTGATGCTGGTTCGGGTGAAAATTTAGTTTTCGGGGTGTTTTGGTGAGGTTTGAATGCCACAGAATGTGTGGTACGGTTGGGTGCTGGAATCGATAGTCGCGTCGTGGACGGTGATCTATCGAAGAGGGGTGTCGGTGAATAATATGTAACGGTACGAGTGCACGAACAAGGTCGAGTGCGACTTGGATAAAATGATTATTCACAAGGAGAAAAAGAGAACCCCTAAAGAAACTCTGGCTGAAGCTATTTACACAATGCTCACAAAGTGAGACATTCATTAAACGGGCAGGTCACATGATTCCCTCACACAACCTCGGTCAGCCACCGTATCGAAAAATGGCCACCAGTGATGCTGAAATGGGCGATTCTACGTCCCAAGTTTCTGCACCTGAATCTAGTCAGTTTCCCGGCTTTTCATGGACCGGCAATCCCGATTCTCCGGTGGCTGTTGACAGTACGAGGCGTGGTCGCGGGTCCAAGAAGCGTACCCAAACCGCAACAGAGACTTGGGCTCATGCGAAGAAGTTAAAACTAGATGAACAAGCTCGACGTGATCGCGCTGGTAACAGGATATGGGTTTGCGGTAAATGCTCATGGGAATCAGCTTCTCTGACCTCTGCACGAAACCACCTTGCTCATAGGCATGGGATCAAGATTAATGCACAGCAGCCACAGATCATACTGAAGGGCCAAGCCAAGCTTGAGCAAATTCTCCAACGCCAGGCAGAGAAAAGCCAGGCCCAAGCTGATGAACGGGAGCGAAATGTGCTCCGTAAGGCCATTAACCAAACAGCCTTTGACGAATCGTTGCTGCAGCTCATCGTTAATAACAACCTTCCACACAAGTCAGTCGAGTATCCAGAACTATATTCCCTGATTATGAGTGTCAACTATATGGCAGCAGATATATACCCAAAGTCTCGAGCCGCGGTACCAAAGAAAATTGAACTTGCCTTCTTACAAGCGAAGGCTGTGATTAAACAACACCTGCACGCTGCACTTTCGGAGATACATCTTGCCTGTGACGTTTGGACGACTGAGCATAAGAAGAAGGCTTTCTTGGCTGTTGTTGCACACTTCGTTGACGCAGAGGGGAAGAGACGCAAGGCTTTATTAGGTTTACCACGGTTACGAAGAAGCCATGGCGGCCAACACCAAGCAGAACATGTTAACGGGATAATTGATTGGTATGACATTGCTCATAAAATCGGCTATTACATTGGTGACAATCACGGTTCGAATGACAAGTGTTGCCGCTTTATCTCGAAACACCTTAAAGAACAGTACCAACTCAACTGGAATGCAAAGACACGTCGAATTCGCTGCCACGGCCATGTCATAAATCTAGCTAGTCAGGCTTTTATTTTTGCGCCAGATAAAGAGACTATTGATGCGGTGGTAAAAGAGGTTAGGCGGGGCTCCAGATCTGGAGATGAAGGCGATCACAAAGGCGACTCCGATGAAGAAGCCAATGAAGATGATGAGAGGGATGATGAAGAAACCAGGCTTTCTGCAGCGTCAAGAAAGAAGAAGAGGCCCAGTTGGAAGGATATTGGCCCGCTAGGAAAGCTTCATGTAATCGTCGCTCATATGAGGGCTTCGGAGCTTCTCTACGACGAATTTCACAGTGCGGCCGGCCGTATGATACCTATGGACAACGATACTCGATGGAATAGTTGGTATACCATGAATGAGGTTGCTTGCGTGCTCGAGGGTCATGTTGATACCTTTGTTAAAAACCACCGCAAAGAGATTGGAAAGTATGCACTCACACCGGACGATTGGGATACTCTACGTGAGATCAACATCTTCCTAAAACCCTTTGAAAAAGTGACAAGCAGAACGCAAGGAGATCTTGATTCTATTGAGAAGACGTTGGCAACGATGGATATTCTCGTTAAACACTTTGAGAAGCAGAAGAGCAAGCATGCGAACAACACCGGGTTTCAGAACGCAATTCTGATGGCCTGGCACGCTTTTGATAAGTATTATCTCCTTACTGATGAGGTGCCAGCATATGCAGCAGCTTTGCTCCTCCATCCTTCAAGGCGAAAGCGCTATATTGATATCAACTGGGATAAGTCTTGGGTCAAAGCAGTATTGCCACAACTCCAGAGGCTTTGGGAAGAAAGGTACGCCATGACTGAAGGGGATGTCGTTCAAGCATTATCAAAACCAACCTATGAGCCTGATGAGTATGATCTGCTTGAGCGAGATCTAGACGTAGTTCAAACTTCCGCCGATGACTGGACATCTTTTATCGAGGCTGACCCTACCGAGATCTCCACCAAGACTGCGCTAGACTGGTGGTGTCAAGAGCATCAACGAACACGGTACCCACGCCTCTCCCGTATGGCGATTGACATCCTCTCGGTACCAGCAATGTCAGCAGAGGCTGAGCGAGTCTTTTCTGGCGCCAGGCGCCAAATACCATGGAGTAGAGCAAGTTTAGGATCAAAGACAATTGAGCAGATGGAGTGTTTAAAACATTGGCTGCGGAACGCTTGGCTTGATCAGCTCAACATTGAACTACCGACGGAGGGAGGCGGAGGCGAAGTAGAAGACGAATCAGAGGCTGCATGTGATAGTAGGAGGACAAGTTATGTATCCCAGGACCTTGAGAGTCTAGATAATTTCAGGGCTTACTAATCCGGTTTCTCAATATTCTCAATATCCTCAATATGTTTTCAATATATTCAATACTCAATACTCAATATTCAATACTCAATACCGACTTTTTCAATATTGATCTTTTTCAATACAGTGTCATATTGAGTATTGAGTATTGAATGCAGCACTGGCTGGCAGAGGTATTGGTGTCGGATAAAGGTGCCTCTGTTGATTGTAACACACAAGCAATTTTGCCACCTGAGTGGCGAGTGGCAACAGCAGTCGTCATACTGCTGCCTTAAGGCAGCAGTAATCCGAGAGTATTAAATATCTTGGGGTTCCGCTGTGTACTGTAATGGAAAAAAGGGAGAGGAGACAGAAGAAAATGGAACAGAATCACGGAAGCTTAGTTAACAATGAGTCTCATAACGTGACAATTGGTGCGTTGGTGATCTTAAAGCCAGCACCCTTTCCATCTCGCCACGTAACAGGTCAGATAGACACAGGACTTGTATACTCAGGTCTGCCGCCCATTTTTTGGACGATTGTAGAGACCCAGGTCACCTAGACTCAGGTCTATAATCCACTTCCTGCCGACTAGTAGACCCAGGCGTTGTCAATGTGTGATCCCAAATCCTGTAGACCCAGATCTTGGGGCATTTGGCATCCATTTTCTGACAATATCTAGAGTACATGGACCGTGATAGAGTCTACACTGCATGGCCTAGGATCCGTGCTCCTGGGATCAACACTACTAGATCAGTGAATCCGGGTATCAACCCACCTGGTACTCCTGGGGGATCAGTCCTCCTGAGATCAACGAACTCCAATTTTGGATGCGTACTTGTCCGAGTTGCACCAATGACAGAGCCCATGGGCAGTGCAGTAGGTTTTGCGTGCTGCTCTCTCTGCGTCATTTTGCGGTCTACGGCCAGAGGCGACATCTTCAGGTCCCCAGGCGATGGCGCTCAGATTCACCGATGTTCTGGGGTCCGGTCATTTAGATACAGTTTGGCACCCTTGACCGAAGGTAGCGATCCACCACGAAGGTCGTCACGAGGCCCGAACTCATATCGAAACTCAGCAGCCGCTGAAATAGCTGGATGTACGATTTCGATTCTCGCAACAGCATGATTACCGAGTCCTCCACTGGATATAGGTTCTTCGATAACCTGGGCCAGCGCTCCTAATAGTCCAGACTGCAGA
Organism: Pochonia chlamydosporia 170; assembly: GCF_001653235.2. Lineage (NCBI taxonomy): Eukaryota > Fungi > Ascomycota > Sordariomycetes > Hypocreales > Clavicipitaceae > Pochonia > Pochonia chlamydosporia. The sequence continues at coordinate 7,802 of NW_019154065.1, forward strand.
TCAGGGCAGGGAATACGGACGCCCGGTGTGGACGCTAAGTACGCTAGGTCGTTAGCATAGTGTTGCAAAATCGGGGCATCTATGATTGTTGCTGTGCCAACCATTTTGTTTGGATATTTCTGATCAATTTACTGGTGCGATCCAGATCAACACGGCTCGTTTCAAGGGACGCATCATCTTAGTCGTCAATACACGAACGCCTGTCGTGGATTAATTATTGATCTTGGATTGCAGTCTGGACTAATAGTCCAAACGGTCTGGACTCTTAGGAGCGCTGACCTGGGCTTGTTGCTTCAGAAGGATGAAATGTGAAAGGCCTCTAGCGAGTTGATTCAACTAACTAGTCCCTATGCTGTTTACTATCAAGATAGGGAAGGAAAAGAGAGCCTATGTACGCCATGGCATGTTGACCGCGCCTTATATCTTCCCGATACGCCTCCATAGAAGGTTCTATTATTGTGCCCAGGTATGAGGAGCCCTGCGTCTTCACTGACGGCAAAATTCTGGTCCTTGTCTATGTCGACGATATCCTGATCCTAGCCCGTCGCAAGAAAAGGGATCCGTGGACGAGCTTGTCGAGTATCTCCGAGACAAGTACAACCTGCGCGAAGAAGACTTCAAGTGGTATCTTGGCATCAGGGTCATAAGAGATCGACCAAACCGGAAGATGTATCTCTGCCAGGACGCCTACATCGACAAAATTGCGCGAAAATTCAAGCTCTGCGACTCAAAGCTTCGAGTACCGTCAATCCCGATCACAACGATCCCTCTCGTCAAACATGAGGGACAGGCTTCCCAGGAAGAGATAAAAGCATATCAGGAACGAGTCGGATCTCTGATGTATATCGCAGTCATGACCAGACCTGATATAGCACGAGCAGCTACCCAGCTTGCAAGGTTCCTGACAAACCCATCACCAGAGCACCTTGCCGCCGCTGATCAATGCATCCCGTTATCTCTACACGACGAGATTCCTCGCCATCATCTATGATGGTCTGCACGCAGGAGAATCACTGGTGATTGCAAGTGATGCGTCATTCGCGGACGATGCCGAAACTCGACGTTCGTCACAGGGATATGTGATGACACTCTTCAACGGACCAGTTGTGTGGAAGGCCGGACTGCAGGACACGGTCACGACTTCGACAACCGAGGCAGAAATCTTGAGCCTGGAAAGAACAACCAAAGAGAGTTACGCCCTAGATCGACTGCTAAGGGACATTTCTCTTGATCTTGGACCTCAACTTACGAGTACCCCAAACCGCGTGATAATTATCACCCGAATAGAAGCCTTGCGCTTCCAACACACTGCATGTTTGCCAAAAGAAAAACTAGAAATCGAAATAAGGAGGCAAAAATATTCTAATTGCGTAGGCGATTGCTTATTTTATTTTAAATGCTCGAACACTTTCACTTTCGTAGTTTTCTCCACGGTATCGATGGCGAAATGGGAGGAAAGTTATGTACCTCCAGGTGCCCATGTAAGTTAACGGCCGCCATTTCGAAGTTGGACGCCCTTAACGCAAACAACATGAACAACCTCGCAATTGCGCTTCACAACCTGGGGATATATGAGGAGGCGGGTCGATGCCCCAGCAGACCCTCCCGCTTCGTGAGACGGTTCTGTGAAACTCAGTCTACCGTAGTTAGGGTTAACATCGATAATATTGCTTATTATCTAGGGGTCTAATCTTCAAAGTGAAGCGCTGCTGGTAGCGAAATAAAACCACGGCAAAGATAACGATAACCAAGATTTTATAACGATTCCGACATAACAGGATGATTAGCCAGACATCCCAGCTATGCCACGACGAGCCCGGATAATGCGTGAAAAAAGATTGTTCTGTAGAATCGTAAAACTCGGACGGAGCAATGCGGACCGTGCATTGGTCTCTCGCTGACGAATGACTTTCAATAAGCTGCTGTGGAAGCTTATCTTTAAGGTACCTGGAGAGTTGTCGCGAGACGAACACAGGGCCAGTGGAGAACATGACAGTAGGGTACTTTGTACCAAGACGGTGACTATGGCTCTCAAGCGTTGTGATAAGCCGCTTGAAGAAGTCGTGGCCCTTTGCTGTAGCCATCATATCGTTGCTGACCCCGTAGGGCTTTGTTTTGGGAAAGACTGCGTCAAACTGCAGGAGTGGCGTGGGCGGTCTGCGACATCCAATATCCAGATCTAAGTAAATACCACCAAAGTGATACAGAACAAAATAACGAATGGCATCAGCCCGCTGGATGGCGTACGGATACCGATCATAGACCTGGAGGAACCAAGGGTAGGACTCTTTGAGAAAGGCACGGCTCGTATCATCCGTCCAATGGATGTGTGTCCAGTTTCCCACCTTATGGATCTCTTGGCAGGAATAGTACGCATGTGCCCAATTTTCGGGCACACTGTTGTTCGAGAATGTTTGGTGTATGATTCGAGGTATTCGTTCGGAAACTTGAGCATTTCCGGGATCAAAATGTTCAGATAGGTTCGTGTTGGAAGGGGTGTTCAACGGTGAAATTAATTCGCCTCGCGTAAGCAGGTGATTCCTAATTACGGCATCGTCTCGTTCAAATCGTCCAAGGATGGCATAGGAAAGGAAGCCATAGAGAGAAACGCAGAATAGAAACAGGCTGATGCCTGGGTAAACACAGCGCCGGAAACGCTTCACGGGAATTTTTCTCATTCTGCTAAGAGATTGGGACAATGCGATCTCCAATACACTTCTTAGAAATTTGATCTGGTGGACTCCTCACAATACTTCAAGACAGACACAGCTTTCTTAAAAAGCATGGCTTGTGTCTCATGACTATGCTGAAGGTCTCGACCTACTCCATGACACCTGCGCCACAGCATGGCTTCGATATGTAAAACGACAGATTTTCTTAAAGCGGACGACACGAGTCATCCAACTGCCAATATCGTACGACAGTTGAACTCTGGTAAATCTTTTGACAATTGCCATGAGCATTTCATCAAGGTATCCTGGCAAGCTCGTCAATATTCAACAGCTACAAGCAACGTCGTCCTTCTCCGCCGGGCTTTCAATCTACTCCATTTCCATATGAAGTGGTGGGGTTTACTTCAACCCAACCAGGCTCGTCGGTGCTATCGCATTTGTTTAGGGTGGGTAACTCGGCAGAGTTATTCTTAGGGGAGACATCCGCTGCATCAGGCACATACCATGGTATGGACGTGCATGGAAGGGAATCCACGGAAACCGCTCATTGAGGGGCTGGAAACTCTGTGCCTCAACTTCTTGCTGGACTTCGCTGGATTGAGCAGATTCAAACAGAGTGAATGGCTGATCCAATTTCATCTCTTGGAGACTAGAAGCATTGGCGATAAATCCTTTCGGATGTCCGATGTTGGTTGGAGTATTGTTCTTTGCAGTTATTCTCCCAGTGTCGCGTTCAGAGATAAACGCAGAGACGGTGTCTGGGATGGTATTCCATCCGCTAGAAGTCCTCCCAGTAGACGAAATTCCCAGCTTATGCCAGAGCTCTTCGGTCATAGGTGGAAGACGAGTATTCACATTGCTGCAGCGCTGCTAGATGGGGGTGTTAGCAACAATATCACTCTGTGACATTTCGCCTTCGTTTCTAGTTCGTCGCTCCGTCTTTGCTCTTGAATTTCCGTCGCTGGAAGTCAACTTGGTGTACTTGACATCCGGTTCAATCGAATCACCTCCTGTCCATTTGCAGAAAACCAAAACTCGCAGGTAAGTCTTTGGTAATGTCCCAGGATGCCCCCGGGTTGGCGACGGCATGCGTTTCTGACACTCCAGTAAGGCGTCCAATTCTGGCAGCAATTTGAGTCCCTATCTCCCATACTGCAGATTCTGAAGTTAACACAGCCCCTCGACGCGTGTCACCGCTACCAAGGGGTTTGCCCTTCCGCCCATTTTCCAGCTCACGCAACTCCTCTTTAAGGGAGCGTCTTTGTCAGTGTTTCCCACCTAAGCAGTAAGATGTCTATGTGTATCATCGCGAGACTTCTCGACCCCGACAACCAACTCGGTCTGGATGCCAAGGCTAGCACCAGACAGAGTGAAGTCTTCCCCACCGATGGTGCAACCACAGCACTCAATGGAACAAGCTCCAAAGCCTTGCATAAGTGACTTGCATCTTCGCAGCGTGATGGAGGTAGAGAGAGGCTGAGACTTTGACGGATGGTGCGCTTGGGTGGCTACTGTCAGATTGAGTTTTGTTCCTGGTGGAAAGTTTGTAGCAGTGTGAATACTTATCGATTTACGCTGTGCCGGAGGATTTTCTGGCGAGTTATTATCTTCAATACCTCGTTTTCGGATTTGCCCACTCGCCATGGACGAGGGCGGTGGAAAACAGCAATTGACGAGCTGCATCGCCGCAGCCAAGGACGTGGTCAGCGCGGCTGACTCTGGGGGGGATCTGATAGATGGAGATGTGCTGCAAAGGGGGAGCCTGATCCACTTGTCCTGAGGTACTAGCCTTTGGCGATCTGCACGACGGTCTCCCAACGTGACGAGCCCAAAGTTGTACTGTAGATAAAAACCAGAAGAGTTTCAAGAATGATAAGCGGGGCACAATGCACACCTGTTACTAGGAATTGGACTTTGCTGTAAAATGTCGACAAGGTGCTGCCCCTGGGTGCATCGGGCTCCACTGAAGCCCCGACTCGCCATTCGTCTCCGTCATAGTGGCTATGAATCCTACAAGCCGGGTGGTCCACAAATCCGAGTTCTGTGATTGCCGCGCTTCTTACTACGTCGGCCGATACGACGTTTTTTATCCTGGCCGCGTGGCGACGGTCCGACAGTCAAGGATGTTGACATGAGGACTAGGTGCTGGCCGGAGGCACCTGTGCTAAGTATCGCCAATATGACAGCTGGACGGATGTATTAGTTTTACCATGGCCCGCACTGGACGCAGACCAAGGCATCGTCACGGACAAAGAACAGGACGCAGGATACAACGTTATATATGGAGCATTACGTTAATAAACAACCTGTTCCCCCGGTACCTCGTAACAGATAGTGTATCTATTATAGGGCCTCGAAAGTTGTACGATCGTGGACAACGAGCAGGTACCAGTGGGGTGAAACTTGCCGTGGCAGGGTACAGGGTCTGCTTTACGTCAAAATCCTGGTCGCACGGACCCCGAAACGCAATGTTGGTCTTGAAGCTGACAATAGACTCTCTGATATGGGACCCTTAGAGTACTGTACCATATCTTGCAAAATACAGGAGTTAGTTGCTAGGCCCCTGGATGCAAAACGTGGCGTTTCTCTACGTGTTGCAGTCTGGTCATGTCAAAAAGCATTCGATTCCCAGTTGTTATTACCCCACTGTCATCACCCCTGGTTATCCCTTGACACCCTCCACATATTACTTTTTGGGACATTCCTCGTGTCTGTTATAACGTTGGGCTCTCCAGCCAGTTCCCCGGCTTCAGCAACGTTGTGGTATCCCATTTGAGAATCTATTCATGTACAAATGGCCCCGCCTTCTCGGTAACGACTCTGCCTTTCACTGGCGACATCACTGGTCAAGCATAACCTCATCTCCAAGGCAACTTTATACTGCACGACACCATGGGTTACCTGACCGACATGCGCCTGCGGGGTGTAGATGGGCTTGGGCTTCTACCCACTATCCTCCTCAGTATCTCCCTGTACGCCGTCATCGAGCTTAACTGCATCATCCTCGCAACCTTTAAGACTCAGAAAAGCCTTTACTTCTGGAGCTTTGTTGTCGCAACGAATGGCATCGCTCCATATTCCATTGGGACCCTGTTAATGAACGTTTTGCGCTCCGACAATCCGGCTCTATACGTCACACTCATAGCGATTGGTTGGGTCGCAATGGTTACCGGCCAGTCCCTTGTTTTATATTCCCGTCTGCACCTGGTCGTCCGCAGTCAGCTTTGTCTAAGGATCGTCCTGACCATGATTATTATCGACATCTTCATTCTGCACGTTCCCAACATCGTCTTGCTCTACGGGTCCAATATCATTTCCAGCCCTGGTCTGATTTTCGCCCACGGAATCTATGAGAAGATTCAAGTCACGGGCTTTGCCCTCCAAGAACTTATCATTTCGGGACTCTATATCAAGAACTCCCTCGCCATCTTCTCTGTACAAGATTGCCTGAACGACAAAGCTACCCGCAAGATGCGCAACCATTTAATTTGGGTCAACGTCATAATTATCCTTCTTGATATTGCCATTATTTTTCTTGAGGCTGTTTATCTCTATGATATCGAGACTGCCTTGAGACCCTTCGTCTACAGCGTCAAGCTCAAGATGGAATTCGGCATTCTTAATCGCCTTGTCGAACTGGCTCGCGGCGGTCATTTGAAAAGGAGCAACTTCGAGTTGGTTCATAGCGGCGCCAATGCGGAAATTCGCCTCAACTCCTCAAATGGCCAAACAAGTAATCAAGGGTCTCTTCATTGTAATGGCAACTTCGGAGGGCGATGATTGGCGTCATGCAGATGTGAAGTCATTACGTCATTGTTGCGGGTTGCACTGAACTATGGAGACAAGTGGAAATTGCATATTCAATCGTCACCACGGGCGCCGATTCTGACCCTTTCTTATTTCGTGTCAGCTACGGATACTGTACCTGCCGCTACCATTGTATGTTGTGGCGTTGCGGCCGATGCTTCACAGGGATTGCAGTATATATGGGATGGCGGATCTTGGATCCAAAGGGCCATACCTTAGCACATGGAATTTTTAGCTACCTATGAAGGAAAAACACCACCAGCTCAGAACAGATTTTTGAAACGCGTGAAATTTTGTAATTATAAGAGTAAAACTGTGACATAATAGGCATTTACCAAGGAAAACGCGTCCAAAACGCGTCTATCTGCGGTAATGGCGTGTCGCATATCTGGCCTACGCTAAGACATTAATATCAACCAAAGCTGCTGCCTAAACTGGCAAAAGGTTTCGTGCTAAGCAAGAAGTTCAAATCACGAATTACTGGGATCGGTATGAATGGCAAGGGCGAGGTACTCCGCACAACCATGGCCTGTACTGGATGGAGAATTGCCCCGGAGTCGACGGTGAGGACGAAGCCGCTCGCGATGTATTTGCACGCACGTGGGGATTCCACATCACTGCCATTAACCCGGAGCCGAGTAGGACTATGCCTCAGGGCGAGGGTAATCCCCTGAGCGTGGATCCGCTGAGCGTGGAGATGACGTTCTTGCGGCTCTCACAAATTGTCAACCGTTGCCAGCGTCACAAGTGTAACACCACGTACTGCTTGCGGGCGAGGAAGAGAACCGGCGACCTAGTGAGGGATATGGAAGGGGTTGCTGCCGATATTGAGGCGGCCAATGCGGTCAATCCAGAGAAGGAGTGTCGTTTTAAATTTTCCCCGTGCTCTGCGGGAGCTGGCCGCAGTTATCAGGAAAGAAGGTAAGTCATACTACGTTTTCGAGGCGGCCCGGAATGAAAACCTCATGAACCACTTCAATCCCGCCATTACTCTGGGCTAGCTTGCCAATATCGATATATCTCCATGCACTAGCTTACAGGCGGCTATTACGTACGCGGCGAAGTATTGCAGCAAATCTGACAAGAAGACTGAGCCTTACTGTAAGCTTGGAGACCAAGTTTGGCCGCACACCGCGCACCTTCAGCCCCTATTGTCCTTCTCCTCTCGTCTTATAAATAACTGATTGCTGAGAGGGATTACTCGGCGCCGGAGATTTCCCATCTGCGGCTTAACATTCCTCTGCAGGAAGGCACGCTGATGGTGGTCGCCGTGGACTGACGTCCGTTGGAGCAACACGCGCGTTCTTATCGCGTGGACGAAGATATCAATGAGCAGACCTGCGTATATCGATATCCACCGAAATTCTGACTCTTATATCGATATCCAGATAAGCTCAAGAACCTATCTGGATATCGATATATCCAGATTGATATCCATATAGCCACATAGCCATTTAAGCAAGGTTGATATCCAGATAAGCCACATCTATTTTTAGCAGTCTAGAAGAATGTGGCGTTGCCCTAATCTAAAAAGTCCTCAGTGTCTGTGTCAATGCCAAATTCACAAGCAACGCTCGAAATAACGCCCCTGCCCCCGTGCGACTTGGGAACAATGACGCCCTCGCGTATCCAGTTGCCCACGCACTCCACCTTCGCCAGGTTCTCGCAGGTCATGCTCTCTCTATCCCATGATAGCGTACGGCGCGCAGACGAGAAGTGCGACTCTACATCAGATGATTCAGGAGGAATGGAGAGGATATCAATTGCCATACGAGACAGTCGCGGATACGCTTTCCTTTGATCTCGATGTAGCCAGCACTCAAGAGGAGACCCAGTAATCCGGGTTGGACGCGAATTAACAAATGCTTCAAAGTCATCAGCATCATCTAGTATAGGGCCAGTGACCGCAATATCGCTCAACAGCTCATCCAGCTCGTTGCGCTGCCTCCCAGCAGAAGAAGGCACATCTGGAGGCACCCGCAAGGATTCTGGGACTGCCGCAGTCTTGTATTCGTCCAGCCAGATTTTCTGCGCAGCAGCAATGGCAGGCGCTTGCCAAGACTCCTGCCAATTCCGTTCAATGTATTTTCGTCTCTTTGAGGGATCGAGAAGGAGTGCGGCGGCATAAGCCGGTGTCTGGTCTGATAAGGCATAGTATTTGTTGAGTACAAACCAGCCCATATCGATGCAGTGCACCATGTGGGGATCTCGGGATTCTTCAGAACTATAAAGCTCCTAGATAAAGATTAATAAGCCTAATACCGAGCCATTAAATAAAAGGAAAACATGACCACCAACCTTATACTTCTCATACTGTCGTAATAACACATCCATAATCGAGAGGGATTGAGAGAGTGTAGATCGTGCTCCTTCGGCAAGCAGCGTGGCCGAGGCAAACGGCTGTAGGAAACGGTGCGTTCTCTCAATGAACTCTCACTCTGAAGCCAACAGGATATCATCTTGAAGCTCTCTATCATGGTCAATTAGAAACTGCTTTACACGGGTTTGATATCGCAAAAGATTATCCAACAATCGATACCATGAATTCCAACGTGTTGCATTATCTATGCCTAATCGAAGCTTTATCTCATCATCCCATACAGCCGAATGGAGCGTGGATTTGCGTATCCACACCGCAATGTTGTGCACTTTCCACAACGGCGCGATATGCTGCCATCCAATGAAGTTTTCAAGTATCCGATTGCCCCTCCTCGAGGATCTTCTTCTCTGATCAGCCTCCTCTGTTCTTATCGTCCCCCCGGCGTCGTGCAGGGTATCGTAGAACTGAGTAAATAACTGGTCGCTCGAGCTATCGTCGGTGGCATGAAGAGCGGCGATGAGCGCCTCCTTTGAAGAGGCGAGAAGGAACGCCTGGAGGGATAGGTTAATAATATGGGCGATACAGCGGATGCGGCGCTTCGTGGGATCAAACGACAGCTAGCAACAACAAAGTCAGCGTAATCCAGAGATACGAGAGGAGGTATCGTACCCCGTGATCTTCTTGTAGTCGCCGGGACAGGTAAGACATGCACGCATCATTCGAAGTAGCGTTATCCCCGACGTGGTACCCTACTTTAGACGCAATGCCGTACCTTTCCAGCGTATCGATGATTAGAGAGGCCTGGGTTTCGCCACCGTGGCTATAGCGACATTCTGGCATAGCTAGCAATGCCCTTCGTGGCTGATACTCTTTGTCAACCCATCGCGCCGAGATAGCGAGTATTCCATGGCGATGGGGTGATGTCCAGATATCAGAGGAGATATGAATCTTTGACGTGGAAGTTTCAAGAGCCACCATGAGCTGAGAAGAATATAAGTCGTACGTGGCATCAATGAGTCGCCAGAAGATTTTCGACAGCAGGATTAGCCGCCAGCATCATCTCTTGCATCTCATCCCAAGTAATTGCCGAGAAGGCAACCCGGCTGCGCGTAATTAGGCTGGTTATTGCATCGAAATACCGATCGCGGTCGAACACACGGCGGAGAGAGGCATCGGAGGGTCGCGAGGGAAAGAAAGCGTCGATCCGAGGACGTTTGACTTCCCTCTCATCGTCTAAAACCTCAGAGCTGCCATCGACGAGCACGTGGTTAAGAGGAGACATAATATCGGAATGGCACCGCCGAGCATGATGGCATGCGTTGTCCCGCTTCCGGTTCGACCATGGCGTATCGTCAGGGCAGTGGAGACATTGATACATCACCATGCCCCTAGACTTGCGTTTTCGTGTCCCGCCTGCGGTGTTCTGGATGTTGTCATCAGGGTATGTTGCCTTGAAGAAGATAGAGAAGTCCAGGGACGTCCCACTAATTGTTCGGTCCGCACTCGAGGCAGCATACGCGGCGGTGATCTGGGCTGACGCCATGGACAACAAATACACCTTGATGAGATGACTGCGCCAGAGCAGTGCCTTTTTTTGTGAAGGGGAAGTACCATGTCTTTGCCAGGAGCGTTCCTGGAACTTCGTAAATTGATCGCTTTGCAGTAGAAAAGCTAGCAGCACTTGAGGAGCTGTCCTTGATTGCCATGGCCCGGTGCTCAGGGGTACGTTGTGAGACCTTCATTTGGCGCCGTTATACGCGTCGGCGTCAGCCGAGCGCAAATCAACGGTGCAGTGTGCGGCATCTCAAAACATAATTCAAGGCGATAAAGAGGCTTCAGACAGCAGCGCTATAAGACGGTCATGGTGGACAACTTACGTTGATCAGCACTGGCTGATGGAAGGAAGGGTTGAAGAACCATGTGGCTAATACGCGTAGACGCGTTGCCTTTGAGACGGGCAACGCGTTAACTTAGTGAATGCGCTAACTACTGTACTTTGATGCACTAGTTAACTATGTGGCGGAGGAAGTATCGTACGGTGGATACTAATCGTCTCAATTCTCGTAGGCTACACTACCCGGCACCATGAGCTGGGAATGCCTAAGTCGTTGCAGCACTTGATTAGTCTTATGAAAACAACCAGCCAATATCATCTCAACATTAAGAGTCGTTCATTTAGCAAGAATACCTTCCTTTGCGATAGTTTGCGCTAGCTGATAAGCTCTGGTTGACGTGATTGCCACCTGTGTTGATAAGAAGACCTAGGTGGAAATTGACAAAAGTCTCGGCATCGTCCATTTAACTGACAATACCTTCTCAGCCAATCAGAGGCAAATAGTATCTGGATATCATGATGGATATCCACTTAAGAGGCACGACCTTATATCGATATATCCAGATAGCAGAGTTGATATCGATATATCGTATCCAAATAAGCAGGTCTGCTATTGATGATGGTCCCTTGAATATATGCGTTTCGAGTCTTTGCCATCTTGATGAACACCCGTCGATAGCCACTAGAGGATAGCCAGAGGTACCTTAGAGTGCTTACCGGAGACCATCCATGGAGTTATGGGGACTGAGTGGGACAGCTCTCCCTTTACAATACCTTGGCCCCTTTGCTGTTGCTACCGCATCAATACTGAAATTCGCAAGGTCCACGGCGCCAGATGTCCACCTATAGAGTGACGTGCTGGAGCATTTCACAAAGAGCTGTACCAAGACAGGTACGATTTATGAATGTACCGTGACACTTCGAGAGCGCACCATACCGGGTGCCAGACTGACCCCTTGTTGGAGAACATGGTGCCAAATGCTAAGAATAATTTTGGTCTCTTGGGGGTTACACCTCAAGTACACAAGGTACGCAAACAATGATTGAGGAGGGCCGCCTGGTTTGGTGTTAAGCGTGGCTACAGTGTACCTAATTTCTTTCCCGAATCAAAGGACATTTCCTTGATCAGTGACCCGCCCCGTCTAAGTGGAGCGTGACGGGGGGACGACTTTTAGTCCCCTCTAGTAGTCCATTCGATTGTGACATTCTGGAGAATCCGGGGCACCCCTTTGATCGGGACTTCATCCGCGACGAACACAAGCGCCCAAACTGTATGTGTATCAATGACATAGACTACAGCGTATCGTTCCAAATACGCCTCTCTGTGGTCCAAAGAGTCGTTGGAAGCATGTGGTAAATGACAGGTCATAAAAGTTGCGCCATTGACCTGAGGGTTTCAGCCTACGAACTAGTGTTGTAATGTGGTGCAGCGATCTCGATCGTGTCGAGGTCGTTGCTCCTCGCGCTGCAGTCATCGGCGAACACGAGGCGGGAGGCGAGGATGTCGACGCTGTGAGACGATTTCTCTCGTAAGCAGACTTGTCATTACTAATTTTGAGTGGAGGACAAACTCACAACATAATGATAGGGAAAAAACTCCCCAGCATATACACAAACAGATCAAGCTGACCGAAGACCCCCTCGTAGCCCCCGATCTCGTGGAACGAGTATGTCACGGTGCGCGAGATGCCGATTGACAAGGCGGATCTCAGTACTGCGCATGAGGTAGTGGTACAGCTCGCCGCCCCTCCGCAAGTTTGACACAGATGACTTTAGTCTCACACGGAACTTCCTCAACAAGAACACGGCGCTCAGACATTCGGCCATCGCGATGGGCAGGAAGACCAGTCTCCTGTCCAGACGCGCCCCCCAAAGAGTCCGCCCAAATCAATCCCGAGAGTCAGTGGCCTGTCCAGTAGCCAGAAGAATTTGGACTATCTTCGCGCGGCTGCTCCGTACAGCTATCGATAGAGGTTTCGAACCATAGTAATCTCTCAGGTCAGGTTCAACTGAGTGATGACTGAGTAATGCCATCACAATGGTATCATGTACCCCTTTGGCCGCAAGTGACAGTGGTGTTCATGAAATACTCTCATCTGTACTCATGTTGGACTCATTAAGCAGCAGCCTTACGATAGCCTCGTGCCCGTTCCCGGCAGCCCACGATAGAGGCGTCCGACCATACTCGCTATTCTTTACCTCGATATCGGCGCCTTTCCACAGCCAGGATCCGCCGAGACAAGCAGTGGTCCTGAGTCCCAGTGTGACAGACCAGCTCACATTCATCATTCATGATAGGAATTGAGAACGGGTGTAGCAATTTCTGGGCCGGTCGACCGTGACTTGGAGTGAATACTACCGTACGTAATAAGGTTCAGGAGGGGTTTTAAAGTTGGAAGGCAGGCTATCAGCTGTATTAGCAATACCGCTTTGAGGGATTGGCCTTACGACATACCGCATACTGTGCCCGTGTTGGCCTCAACTACGGCCCATATCGCCTCATCGGCTGTGTTCCAAGTCACGTCAGGGGACATCAGATTGAGATCAGCTACAAAAAAGAGGCGCGCGCCGGATACAACTGCCACACTATCGCATTGTTTGGTTAGCACTCCCTGTTGCCGGATTCCCAGTATTTTCCAAGCTAGTACTCACAAGCTACCGCAGACAAAGATACAGATAACGGCCACCTTTTGTGCCAGCTTGAGACGGAGTCGCCAGATATATGGTAAGGGCAGAAGCATAAGAAGTATGTCGTTAACGCTATTGGCGATAGAAGTCCCCAGGTAAAACATGTGAATGTCGACGCTACATGAGTAATCGAACGCTGGCATTGGATTGACAGGATCATATCTGTCCCAAATAGCACGTATCGGTAGGCATTGGAGGATAGTCACCAGAATCTGCAAGAAAGGTCAGCGCACTACCCGCCGTTCGGGAGATCCAGCCCAAGTTTAGAACATACAACTGCCACGCCCCAGGAGCAGACAATACCAAACAGGATCCATATTAGCGGCCGAATTGAATCCTCAATGCTGAAAAATCGCCAATATAGGGCAAGTATCGACAATTTAATAAGGATCGTATGCGAGGTATAGCATAGCGAGCCTAAGATTCCAGCTTTGGCCCATACGTTTGTAGCATCCGGTGGAGCGGCCCAAACATGCCTGCCAAGTCCGTGATTTCTTGCTGCGGTCCAACGTTAGTGTGGTCTATGTGCGACATAAAATTGACACATGCATAACTTACTCCAACAGACGACGGCGAGCAGGGAAGCGCCTGACGAGGCCTACAGATTGAATCAGCATCATGTCCGACACCCCTCGTTCAACACCAATGAAACCAGCAGTACCACTGCGGCGATGATCAACCAGTCGTCCAACCACAATCGATGCTTTGTGAGCCTTCGGCATAAGACACGAAGTGCAACAGCTATGGCACCCAATGCCCAAGTTGCCGAATACGCAGCGACTATTACAGAGTATTTACTCGCCGCGAGATCAGTCCCTGGAGGAGGTGTTCCAAGTTCTGCCATGGGATAGCTGGCCGTCGTACCGTGACGGGCAAGACTTCCCCGGCCGAGGCAAGTTAGCTCATTTTGCTCTTGCTGCTCTGGAAGCTTTGGAATTCGGTTCTTACGGTTTCGCAAGTGTGACATATGCAAGGGATCTTATCGATTTGTATCATGCGAATCGAGGAAACTTTGTCCAGGGCAGTTATTTTGATAACTACGAATTTCTAAAGAATCGAGGTATCGCGTACTACTGACATAATCATTACCAAGGGTAAGTAATTTCGGGATGTCCAGGATGGGACGGCACGAGGTCGGCCATTGCGCCGCCGATAATATTAGCTCTCGCAGGTAACTGGATGATTTGGCCGCTTGCACAAATTGAGGCGCTTTTGTCCATGCCCATAAAAAGCTGGAATAAAGTACTTGAAAACGACTCCAGTTACGTCTCTGATCGTAAATCGCCTGAATTATGTCAAAGTACAATACTGGTGCGGCGGTGGGCTTTCTCGTGGCGTTCTACTACAGAATGTGAGAGGGCGTTGACTGTGGCGGATTGCACTATACAAAAGTGCCAAAGTTGGGTGGCACAAAACGTACACGCCACACCAGTGACGTTAATAGCTCTCTTACACTGGTGGACACGACATCTCAAGCCCATTTAATATCTTCATTAAAATTGCAATACAGTACCGTACAACTCAGCTGCTATGTTGTACAATTGTCATTGCTCATGTTTTACGGGACGGATCCAGCTACAGCACCAAGGCTACTCCAGTCGGAAGGTCTATTTCCATTGCAGTGAGACATTCTTTGTACTGCTTGTCGACTGGAGAGACAACTTGACAAAACCCAAACCAGCCGTTACGAGCAGCGCAGATATGGCATATCAAGCGAGTGTAGCATCGGCCTCAGACTGCGGCGCAAAGGAGTAGTACGAAGCGGTTATGTCCGCTCTCAACTTTGATGATCATCGTGGGATTAGTTTCGAGCATGCACAACTTCCGGCATTCGCAAGATCCCAAGATCCCCACTTTCCCGCATTTGTCCCAGCGCTCCATGTGTAATACTATCCAGACTGGGAAAACGTAGCACCGCAACTGACCTAGTGCGGTCGCCGACTTCTCTCGTTAACGTACGTAGGAAAGGCGCTCTCTGTCGACAGCAAAAGGGACAGTTGTGAAACGGCGCCTTAGCGTCCGGAACGCAAGGCCAAGCCTCTGCATTCACCTCCTCCATTGAGTACATATGAAACACTGTCTGGCGGCATAGGACTACTATTGGTATCTCTGTCCCCTCACCGGCCGCAGTATCTCAATCTCAGGGGGTAGAAAGCAGCATTTGAGAAGGGAAACCATGAAAGAGTACAGCCGGTTTGAAGAGGTTGATGCCGAATTTAGTCCTGAGTGTGGTACTGTTTGCACGGCGGCTTTACTGCCGTAGCCCCCTACAGAACCAACAAGACTCCTGCTGTGTGGTCAGTGACCTGTGTGACCGGCTGATGTTTTGCCTCATGGTCTATAATGCTGACCGTTTCCATGCCCAGGAAGCACTCAGGCTGCTTTGCTTCTATGGCAGCCAGAATGGCCAGGCGAAACCTGCATTTCTGCGCATAATCTAGTGTCTCGGTGACTTTCCAAGGAAGACAGGTCCATAAGTCCATTATCGAGACATTCCCCTGTAGAGTTGTAGAAGCGCAGATCCCAAGGCCTTCATTCAGTGAATCTAGAGTAGCACAATCCTTGATAACAGCATCAGCACCAAGCTCCCAAAGGTGGTCAGACCGTGGTTGTAGAAGAAGCACGACAAGCCCTCCAGTGGAGAATGGGCTGGCGAACAGCTTCGTGATCTTGATTTCTGATGGAGTAATGGATGGATCTATTAGTTTTGCCTCGTGTATAACTTGTTCAAATTTGCCTTTGCAAATGATTGAATCTGACCCTAAGCCAAGATCAGCAAGGCCAGCGGTAAGTTGCTCTACTTCCATGTTAATGTCTGCTGAGACGATTCATTCGAACGGAACAACCCGGATTACACCGTACCATGGTCCGACAGGTATCAATGATGTTATTTATCTGTTCAGCATACATAGGCTCAGCATGCTCCAGTTGTCTCAAGTTTTGGGTTAAACTCAAAATGCCCGCCCTAGCCAGATGCGTAATTTCACCTTTCCAAGTTAGCGGCTCATAAAAATTACTTAGCAGCCTAACTGTTGTATTGATACATAACGCATGCGGAAATTTTACAATTTGGTTCGATGACATGACTTCTACAAGCCCTTGAATCAAGAACTTCAGGCCCCTACCTGAGTGAACTTTGTTATTAGAGAGTTCTGCGAAACATTTCATGGAAATGACAGGTGTCTCTGAGTACAGGCAAATACAGGTACATTGAATGAGAGGTTGCAGGGGTCGATTGAAGCGGGGCTTATGGAAGTGAGGCAGTCACTTTCGCTCTTTCGCTCGGTTCAGGTGAAGTCCGCAACGGTATCACCATTGCAAGCGCTTAAGAAAAGTCAAAACGCGATCCGGTCTGCGCTATCACTGCGTAGGTTCTCAAACTCGGGGCCTCAGAGGTCGAGAGCGGGTATGGCTTACTTAGTTCACTTGTTTTGGCGGGAGTGGCGGCGCATGTGCAAGTCAACTAATACTGTAGTCTGAGTGTCAGACAATTGAGGATCACAAAAGATCGAGTATAATGGCGCCGTAGGCGCCAATTGTATTGAATGAGAATTATCTTGGAATTATCTGAAGAACATATGAAAGAAGGGAATAAATGTAGCTATTTATCTTGTAAGCAGCCTCGCCGTTTCGGCGAAGCTGTAACTGTCGCGTTACGCGGTTCCAATTCAATTTTTACTACGCTGAAAATGCAGTTCTTGATTCAATAGCCTGTCAATTGCCTGTGTATGCCTTGACTTCTTGTCCTCCTCTTGCCAGAGGGATTCACGTCATTTATCTTAGCAAAGAAGCATTATTTCCAGCCTTCTAATTATTTCCAAGTGGCTGGCCAGCCTCTTCACCTTCTGATATCCATGATTTTATGACATCCAGCAATTACTCCAAGTCTGCTTGTTCAATCAACAGAGGCAGCCTTATCCGACAGTAACAAGTAACCATGCCTGATACAATCTTAAGATGAGGAGTCGTTGATGATACAATGCCGCGTCGCGGCATTGTAGCATTGTAAAAAAGCAACGACTTACCCCGTATTGAAGTCGTGATAGCTGGGAGCCTGATATGCGACACACCCCCCAGCGTTGAGTGATCAAGTCAACGCTGCTTGAAACTATCAGCCTATCACATACACTCATGGGTTTATTACCATCCTATTTCACAGCATTCTCTTTTATGTTCACCTCCCTTTTGATATCTATCAGATTCAACATTGATCGGAAATGTTCAAACTTCGATCTTGATAGGGCTTTCGTCAACCCGTCTGCTGGCATCTGATCGGTCTGTAAGTATTCCACCAGAAACCTACCCTTCTTGAATTCCTGCTTCAGCCACATGTTCTGGACATCGACGTGTCGCAGCTTCGTCGTGATTCTCTGGTTGTCCTCCACAACAAGTCGGATTGACTGAAGATTGTCGCAGTATATCTTGAGAGGTCCAAGATCAAGAGAAATGTCCCTTAGCAGTCGATCTAGGGCGTAACTCTCTTTGGTTGTTCTTTCCAGGCTCAAGATTTCTGCCTCGGTTGTCGAAGTCGTGACCGTGTCCTGCAGTCCGGCCTTCCACACAACTGGTCCGTTGAAGAGTGTCATCACATATCCCTGCGACGAACGTCGAGTTTCGGCATCGTCCGCGAATGACGCATCACTTGCAATCACCAGTGATTCTCCTGCGTGCAGACCATCATAGATGATGGCGAGGAATCTCGTCGTGTAGAGATAACGGATGCATTGATCAGCGGCGGCAAGGTGCTCTGGTGATGGGTTTGTCAGGAACCTTGCAAGCTGGGTAGCTGCTCGTGCTATATCAGGTCTGGTCATGACTGCGATATACATCAGAGATCCGACTCGTTCCTGATATGCTTTTATCTCTTCCTGGGAAGCCTGTCCCTCATGTTTGACGAGAGGGATCGTTGTGATCGGGATTGACGGTACTCGAAGCTTTGAGTCGCAGAGCTTGAATTTTCGCGCAATTTTGTCGATGTAGGCGTCCTGGCAGAGATACATCTTCCGGTTTGGTCGATCTCTTATGACCCTGATGCCAAGATACCACTTGAAGTCTTCTTCGCGCAGGTTGTACTTGTCTTGGAGATACTTGACAAGCTTGTCCACGGATACCTTTTCTTGCGACGGGCTTAGGATCAGGATATCGTCGACATAGACAAGGACCAGAATTTTGCCGTCAGTGAAGACGCAGGGCTCCTCATACCTGGGCACAATAACTTGTTATAACCATGGTTTTTGGTTATAACCATAACCATACTTAGATTTTGGTTATATGGTTATAACCACATACCCTCGTGAGTATGGTTATAACCACATGTAACCATCTTGGCGTCTTGGCATCTTGGCACAGGAAAAATTTGTCAGGACCTTGCATGCGACCGAATACTCCCTCATCTACCCTATCTCCGACCATCATGTCGTCGGACAACTCCTCTAGTCTCGCCTCTACGTTGCAAAAGTCACCAGCACCCACAACACCGTTGCATTTCGATGCTCTAATTAAGGTCGAATATGTTGGCAAACCTAACAACTCCCTCAAATCGGGAGTCCAGCGTCGAAAGCAGTTTTCCTGTACGAGATGTAATTCCTGGACAACATCTCATCGAACAAACGCTGTCAAACATGTTCTCTCTCTCCATTCGCTCTCTGGAGGATCTTCTCCATCCCCCGTGTCAACACCAACGTCACAGCGAGATATCTCGTCTATGTTTACCCCTATCATTTCTCAGAATGGTCTACGTAACAGCTTCAATCAACAAGCCTATCGAGAGGCTATTATTGGCCTGCTTACCCGTCGTCGGATGCCGTTCTCAGCCGTTGAATGGAATGAGATGAAGGATCTTGCTCTGGCCTGCAACCCCGCTATTGAAGATCTTCTCATTACTTCCCGCCGTACTGCTGTCCGCTACATTGCATCGAACTATAAGCTTTATAAGGGACAGATAAAGGAAGGACTCGCTACCAGCATTAGTCCTATACATATATCTTCAGACTTATGGACGTCTCCGCATCGACACTCTCTTCTTGCTATCTGCGCCCAGTGGGTGGACCGTGAGGGACGGCTACAAAGAGCTCTGCTAGGATTACCTGCATGTCGTTACTCCCACAGTGGTGAGAAACAGGCTAACCTAATCCTCCAAGTTATTGAAGAGTTCAGCATTCAGTCTAACCTGGGATGGCACACTGGTGATAATGCCACTTCAAACAATACTTGCCTCGAGGTGATGGAATCACGCCTGCTCTCTGAGCACCATGTTCGATTCAATGCTAAACAACGTCGCATTCGATGTATTGCCCACACCATTAATCTGTCCCTTCGGGCATTCCTGCTGGCATCTTCACGTGAGGCACTTCTGGCCGCACTAAAAGCCACGACTGATGCCACCGGGGAAGAGCTAATCAAACAATTTTCTGATGTCCTTGACGCCCAACAACAGAAACGGCGTGAAGAGTGTATGCAATGGGAAGGATCCCAGGGAAGTCAATCAAGGAAGAGGCATGCTCATCGCCGAGATAGCCAGGGTAGCCAGGGTAGCCAGGGTAGCCAGGGTTCTGTAGGTGATGAGTACTCCGGCATCCAGGGTGTGCCTACCTTGCGCAAGCTGCATGAACTAGCCGTCTGGCTTCGCAGTTCATCCCTACATGCGGATATCTGGGATGATAACGTTGGCCTTAGGCTCGGTATTGACAATCGAACTCGGTGGTCTTCTTGGTATATGGTTATTGATAGGGCCATCGCGAAGCAATCGGAAATCAAAGCTTTTATGACTGACCACGAAGCAGCTCTTGGTAGTATCCGTCTTACAGCCCAGGATTGGGATTATCTTGATAAAGCCCGTACATTTCTGCAACCATTTGCTTCGGCCACACTTTATGCAGAAGGCGACAAGTCATCTATTTCACAGTCGCTACCTCTAATGGACGCCCTTCTTGCCCATTATGAGAGGAACAAAGCCCATTATTCCCAGGAAGACCACCACGACCCCCGAATGGTTCGTGCTATTGAGATGGGCTGGTTTGTCCTCGATAAATACTATAATATGACTGAGGAGGCACCTGTCTATGCTGCGGCCCTTCTTCTCGACCCTTCTCGGAGAGCAGCACATATTCGGAAGAATTGGCCGGCTACATGGGTTGAACCCGCTATTGAATCTGCTAATGCACTGTGGCAGGAGAGTTTCAGCACAAGGTGTGTCGCTGATGATCAGCGCAACCTGTTTTCAATAACGCCGCCATCGGTGCCTTCCAGGAAGCGTGGCTCTGAGCTGCACCTCCTTATGAGGGATATGGAAGTTATCACTGCAGATGTGTGGGATGGCGATGACTTCAGGACTTTCATTGAACTGCCTCCCTTCCGCATTGATTGTAGTCCTCTCGAGTGGTGGTCTCGCAGTGAGCAAAAATCGCGTTACCCACGGCTCCACAAGATGGCAACGGCTATTTTGTCCATTCCAGCAGAGTCATCAGAGCCTGAAAGGGTATTTTCTGGATCTAGAAGAACTTGTTCATGGGATAGGCTGAGTTTATCATGTCTTAATATTCAGAGAATTGGATGCATTGGTAGCTGGATACGAGAGGGCCATATCCGGCTTTCCAATCTCAACGGCATGGGCCTCCCTATGGAGGCAACCACGATGGATGAAGATGAAGAGCTTGATGACGAGATCGTAAATGAAATGCAATGGATTTAAAGATGTCTTGCGATGATGGAGATCATGGTTATAATATGGTTATATGGTTATAACAAGTTATAGTTTCCGGCTCATGGTTATTTATGGTTATGGTTACGACACCTCAAATAACCATTGTAACGGGCTGAGCCCGATGGTGGCTCGGCTGGCGCTCTCGCCTTCGTCTCCAACCTTGTCACTGGTAACCCCCAGCAACAAGCGAGATTAGCAGAAGCAAGCTCACAAGCCTACAAGAGCTCGCAGAGCTCTTGCTTTCTTGCTCTCCTTTCCTTTTCTTCTTCAGCTTTGGATACTTGTTCTAGAGCCAGTTGTCAATATACTCGCTTGGACCGTTACAACCATATTTAACCATATGCCCAGGTATGGTCGCCGCTCAGCCCGTTACAGTGGCTACTTCACTATGTTGGCTACCCCACTATGCACTCACGTTACCTTATAAATATACTTCCTTTAAGAAAAAGACGGCAAAAGCACCACCAGTTTTGGTGGTTTTTGCCACAGAAACAGGTGGGCAATTTGCCAAGGATCCAACGCCGCTTTAAGGCATGTAGCTTGGCCCGTTGGTTGACCACGTCAGTCAATGTTCAGCGAGGTACCGCATGGTACTCACTTCTCATTGGACAGGTTTTGGACACGGCGGCTAAGTGTGTTCAATTTATGAGAATTTTGAACCAAGTTCCAAGAAACATGTTCGTATCAACTCGCTGCCTTTTCAAGAACTTAAAGATGGTCCCTATAGCTACGTTTAAAAGCCCGCACTCGCGGCTGAGGCGGCAGGGCCTTCTTTTTGTTCCTCTACAACTCTACAATCCCCCTCCACATTTGACTAGAGCTCCACTAGTCGCGGGCTTCACCAAACCAGATCACGTCCTCGCTCACAATTTGATCCATCATGGCACGCCATAGACGCTCCCTTGGTGCGGACGAATCTGACTCCTCTTTTTCACCAGAGATTGAGAGCTGTTTCGATGAGGATGAAGCGGACCTGTCTGGTGAGGAAACTGAGGCGACCGACCTTGACGTCCAACAAGATGATGATCTGGGCTTTGAAGATCAAATCCAACTTTTTGGTGGAAATATACATCCGCCTGAATATTACCGGAGTGGTATAGAAGAATTCAATGAAAGCTCTTTTGTTGACGAAGACTACAGCCCCGGGAGTACAATACTCTTGGACGCGATAGAGCTGCAGTGGCAGCAGCAAGTCGCCTTACCTTCCCATCTCCTCCAGGCTCTGCGTTTTAACTGTCCTCCCGCAGATTTTGCAAAGCAGTTCTATCGCGTGACCCTCACGCGTGCTTCGAGTCGATATCCATAGGCATGCTCTATAAATTCTTTGAATGGCGCCTGAACCAAAAGGCAGGCAAGGACGGTAGAAAATTGAGAGGCACCACAAAAAGCAGCTCGTTAGGCACAGCCTGGAAAGTCTTCCGACTCGTATATGAGAGGGTTGTTGGTGCGAAGCTCGATCCAAAATTGAATCGTAACATGCACAAGGTATATTATTCCAATAACTAACAAGACATGCCGGTTGTAACGTTTCCTAGGTCCTCCGAGAGCTTGCAAAAAAACACGAACTTAGCGACCAGAAGAGAGCTAATCGTTGCATGACTATTAACGATTTGAAGGAGCAGATCGAGACAACGCTAAGTACCACAAAGAAGTCGTTTGACATCGGAGAACACCGTATTTTGGCTGTGCTTTTCCTCCTCTTATTGGCTCCTGCAGGCTCTCGCCCAACGTCCATCCTCCGGCTTCGCTTTGGAGACATCCGAGTGGCCTTGGCGAGAGATCCGGAGGGTGGACCACACAAGATCTTAATTCGATTCACGTTGGAGTTCACAAAATCATACCTTGGCACTAAGGATACGTAAGTGCACTATTTCCGTTGTCTCCGCATTGCGTGCTAAGATTCCCTCCGTTAATACCATACCAGCAAAACATTTACCATCCCCGAGATGATGTTCGATCCGTCTTTGCTCCTTAGTCCCCATGCCTTTCTGCTGGGCATTTTATTTCGCCACCAAGCATTTCGCGCATCCCTTCTCACCTCTCCTATGCAACTAGATGAGCTGGACATACATCCCGGCGAGCGGGAGCTACCCTTGCCTCTAAGAAGTGATCTGAAAGAGGTAGGCATTTTTCGTCGCGCTGTCAAAACACTGACAGGGTATGAAATGTCAGCAACGAAGACCATCACAAATGGCATGATGGCGAGCTGGATTAAGAGAGTGGGTGAAATCATGGGACTTCAGTACGAAACAATACCGTACAGCCTGCGCTATAATGCAGCCAACGAGTTTGACCAAAGCCGTAAGTTCCCAAAAGTCAACTGAAAGGAACACCTTTTAACTTTGCTACAATAGCTGACATGAGCGAGGCGCTCCGGAATCTCTCCCTTGACCACGCCAACTCCGTCCCTTTCCAAAAACATTATCTTGGCCGCGTTGTCCGTGCTGACCCATGGGCCATTATCCGTCGCGAGAAGCCACAGCAGGCGCTTATAGATCAGGCTTGCAGCATTGGTCATTCAATGAGCAAACGCCGGCCGACGGGCCTCACGGCCGAGCAATCGGCGTCCGTCGCATCAGATCCCAAAGTTCGACGGCTTACTGCCCAGCTGCGAAAATTACGCCCAGGATCTGAACAGCATAAGAAAACACACCGCGAGTTGCGATCACTAAAGCAGAGGCTGAAGAGAGAGCTGAAACAGAAGATTCGAGACAACTGGACTGACGAACAAGCCGTGGAGGACATTGAACGCCAACTCCAAGGAGTCGGCTTTGCAGAACCATGGGTGGATAATGCAATCCGTCCCCGGCGGCCGGCTCAAAAGTTGCTGGTCGAGGCCCTAAAGACTCCAGTCGATGATACTCTTGAGGGACAGTATCGACGCAGGGACAACGCGATTGAGGCCATAGTTGCATACTGTAGCGTCGAAGAGGGGCCAACATTACGCCGTATTCATATGCAGCCTACAACAACGGTCTTGCGTGAGGACTCTCGTGAGCCTTCGGAAGACAGCCCTCTATACCTCGCTATCATGTCTGTTTTCATTGACAATCCGAAACAGAGGCCCAGAAGGTGCTTTTTGTGCATTGGTGCAGCGCTCTCATTGCCGCCAGACGACCCTCGTGTAGAAGACAAGATTCAGGAGTTCTACACCGCTGGTGATTTAAGCAAACACTTCCGTCGGAGACACCTATCGCACTTGCGAGGTAATGATCAGCCAGTGTGCCAAGTTTGCGATATCACTCTCGCACATAAGATGCATCTGCAAAAGCATGCAATTGCAGTTCATGGAACGGTCTCCTAAGACCTCTGCAGCTAGCCAATTGTTTCTTTCTCCATGGTTCAATCTGTGGTTGAGAATATTATGATTTTTAGACCTTAGATGCATATCAATACGCCAGACCAGTTTGTTTAGAACTTGGGGAAGCGAAGTGTAAGCAATTGTGGAGGTGCGACTTTCGAGACGGCCCGCAAACACAAGGAGTCGACTATGTCAGAAATAAGTGCAGTGGAGAATCCTTGTAATCTTTCCTCCAGATCGCTCTTGCTATCGTGTGGGTTATTCCATGATCTACATCAATTTGAATTTACTACATTGTCAAAAGTCTTGAGCGTACCCCTCTCACGGCAACAGCATTGTTGGGCAAGACAAATCTGCACAGAAAGCCGGGACGGACCGTATGATTGGAATATATGCTAGCGGACTCCTTGCTATGTTCTTTTCGTGAAGTTTCATACATACAGGGTAAATATTGTCTTGTTTTCAGTTCCTTAGACCAATACATGATCATCGCCTAAACAACGCCCTCCAATCTCATAGCATTCCGAGCAAATATAAAAATCTCCACCGTTGCAAAGGTGGCATTGGTAGCTGACTTGGTGATTAGGAATGTTCAAAGTGCAGACATCACACCATGTGGATATCTTGTCATTGGACATTAGGTTAGCATTGATAAACGCGTTGTTTTTACAAACTGGTATGCCTCTCTCCTCTGAATAGTTGAGTAGTGTTTGCTCCATATCAGGGCTCCCAGATCGTCCAGCCCACCATAACACAGTCCGTCCGAAAGTGTCCCGTGAGTCTAGAGTAACCTGTCCAGTAGCCAGAAGCAATTTGACTATCTCTATGCGGTTATTCCGTACAGCTATCGATAGAGGTGTCGAGCCATAGTAATCTCTCCGGTCGGGTTCAACTGACTGGTGACTGAGTAAGGACATGGCGATGGTGTGATGTCCACATTTTGCTGCAAGTGATAGTGTTGCTTGTACCAGGAAGCCAGCATCCCGGCTGGCTTCTGATTGGCTAGCCCCTGGCTGAAGCCCACTTATCTAGCTGCTATCACCACCACCGCTGGTGGTGGAGATAGCGTCAGAAGACAAGCAAGAACAACATCATGAGCACCAGCGCGTAGCCGTTTGTGCCTGTGATAATTATCACCCGAATAGAAGCCTTGCGCTTCCAACAGATAGCGGTGTCCGAGAAATAGTATTTTCTGTACTCAAGTTGGACTTATTGAGTAGCAGCCTTACGCAAGCCCCATGCCCGTTCTCGGTAGCCCATAATAGTGGCGTCTGACCATACGTCTTGTCCTTCGCCTCAACCTCGGCGCCCTTCGCTAGCAGCATCTTGACGATAGCCTCATGACCGTTCTGGGTTGCCGATAATAGCGGCGTCCTGCCTTTGTTGTCCTGTACATTGACCTCCGCGCCATTCTGGAGCAGCATCTTGACGACCGCCTCAAGACCGTTCTGGGCTGCCAATAATAGCGGAGTTAAACCTACGTTGTCCTTTATATTGACTTCCGCGCTGTTCGCCAGCAGCATCTTGAAGATAGCCTCATTGCCGTTCTGGGCTGCCCAAAGTAGCGGCGTCCCAGAACACTGACGATTTGGCGCAAACAGGGACGCGTGATTTAGTTCAAAAGGGCGAAACTGATTTCCCTTGGGACTTGAAAATTATGGCAATTAATAGGGGTGCTACATCAAATTAATACGCGTGCTGGTAATTTGTATTTGTGTCTGACATATCACGTAGACCAATTCCAGGTAACATTGGATTGGCAGCAGTTTGGGGGACGGACAGCAAAGTACCAACGATTCTGTAATATTAAGATTTTTTATGCTAGCTCCTAGTTCTGCTAGGAGGTTCATGCTATTAAATATGTGATATCCATTTGGTTAGACTGTCTGGACAATGACGTGCCCCGTTCTTCTATCCAAGGCATTGGGTGCGGTCGGCCAAGAAGACTTAGTTGCGGGCTTTTCGGGAACTCTCCTTCCAGTCCTTCCCAAGGTCGTCGTTGATTGCGATGTGTATTCGTTGACATCTCCCCAGAAATCTTGTTTTGCCCAGAGTTAGACACACCAGGACTGCCAGACAGAAACGATGACGTCCTGGGTTCACCAACACTGCTGGAATATCCGCCATGGCAATGCATATGCCCCTCCAGTGCCATGAGCTCGTTTGGCTCTATGTTTGAATCGGGTCGCTGATTCTCCAATAATATCAGTGGACTTCGCAAATGCGGAGGTAGCCATACTAATGCGTGTCTAGATGGTAACGCAAGGGAGACAATGATAAAATAGTAAGAACCCGCTGTAGCTAATACGGCATGTAGCCCCAGTACTCTATGACATCCGTATAGGCCAACAAAAGTCAGAGATTCTTCGAAGTATTGGACAAGTTGGCCGAAATTGTCCAGGCTAAGTCTGGTATCTTGCTTATCCTGGATGTTGGCACTGAATCCAGCAGGTAGATAACTTGGCTTCCTTCTCCGTAGTTCGTTCGCGAAGTACTCTCGAATTGCATTGCTTTTATTTGCCTCAGTTTCCAGGATAAAATCGGTTAATTTTCGTCCCTCCATGGCCCGGGCCCCAACTCGCTGTGAAAAGGCAGAAGATGCTTTCAGTACCTCCATGTTCATCGTAAGGTACGCCACGGGATGGACAGGATCGTTAGCCATTGAATATGTGGGATGGCTAGCCGGTGGTTTTGCCGAGGAAGGGATGGCCTTGTGCATATATTGTGACGCATCACACGACGCCATCTTCATGTGGTCGAACCGGTGATGAATCCGATATTGGTTATCAGATAGACGCAATTCTGTTGTCCTGGTGACTCTATGAGGAAAGCCATGCCCGCATGTTGTCGGCTGCTTGCTCCTATCAACACGACTGGATCTGCTCCGAACTTTGTGCCGCGAATGTGCCATTTGTCTAGCTGGTTACCGTCTCATAAAGCCGCGTCTAATAGCCACGGACTGAGTACTGCTGCTGTGTTGATCACTTAATAAGGCTAAGAATTGACCAACGACATATGAATGATATCAAGTTTCCTCTACGGAAAGTATGAGCATGCCGTGGAATTTCATTCAACGAGTAAGTTAGAGATGACCTCTTGTCCGAAAGCCGAGGCATGTTGAATACGACCTGCAACTGCATATGAAGAGGCTCATGAATCTAAGCCCGGCCGCCCGCCCACAAGCGCTGAGAGGTGGGTGGGCGAGTCAGTCGCTGATAAGTACTGTGGATAAATGCTCGGCCTAGTTCCAATGACTGGGAGCAGGGATAACCTGGCGGCGAGCACCTTGATCGGAAAACTTACGCGGCCATGGTTTGAAGGTGGCAGTGTTAGTCTATTCTAGTGAGTTTATTTTCTCGGACAGCCACAAGATTCGGATTCGCCAAGCTAGGTATCGTTCGAATTGTTCCTGGCTCCAGCACAGACAGGCCCCCGTAGGTTGGAAACGAGAGCAGTCAATGTTAAATGCAATGTCCAGAGCCACTTAGGACATTCACTCATGGTTCAGCGTCCACTCAGATCTTACGAATTTGTTAAGGCGCCCGCCGCGTTGTGTGGTTGCTCCGCCTAATATTTGCGGACGCTGAACCCGGGCGGCCCTGGACTGTAAGATATGGAGGAACTTAATTTAAAGGTACGGGTTATGGCAGCAGGTTATCATTTCAAAGTATTAGTCGTCCAGTATTGTCAACCAAGTCATGCATTCTTGTATTTTTGTGACTTCATTTGTCCGAACCAGCCCTGTTCTAGCTACATTCCCAGTGGCGATTGTATTGGATTCACATTAACCACGACTAGGGGTAGTCACCGGAAGCTTGCCCCGATACTAACCCCTGTATCTCCATGTGCACGGAATTAGTACATTCCTTAGTGAAAGGACCGGGGGCCAATCGGATGGACCAGAGCCCAAGGCACGGTGTCAGACAATATAAGCGAGAGTAATTGCTCCGCAACGACAACGTTCTTTTGCCTTGAGGAACGAAAGGCTCTTCCTTCCGCGTTCTTCCTTCCGCGCTCTTACA
Source organism: Pochonia chlamydosporia 170 (assembly GCF_001653235.2). NCBI lineage: Eukaryota > Fungi > Ascomycota > Sordariomycetes > Hypocreales > Clavicipitaceae > Pochonia > Pochonia chlamydosporia. The sequence goes on from NW_019154065.1 coordinate 36,148, forward strand.
CTAAGTTTCATAACATGAGCGTACGTACAGTACTGTAAACTGGAGCAATTATTAATACAGCTAAGTCAAAAAGAGAGATCTGGAGAGCAATAAACCACCATTTCAGCTGGCAGATATCACGGTTTTTATTCTCGTCCGTTTCTAGCTCACTAACTTTATTGTGATCAATTGTTGGCACTTCTATTATGTATAAGCTATGAATTTGTTGCACTAAAGTCGTGCATAATCCTGCTCCATACCGGTTAAGTGCATAATGGGGGTGTGTCGCTTGCGACACGCTTACGCGCATAAAAAGGAGAATGGAAGATCAAGCAGAATGGCACAGAACGAAAAACGGAACACAGTGGGAATGGGAGGCGTTGTGCGTGACACAACGATCAATAGCGCTGGCGAGGTGCTGGCTAACTACTCCGTCACCATTGGAACACGGGGATGAGCAGAATCCGTACACAGCGGAACTGGCAGCTATTGCGATGGCGCTTAAATGTATGCCTTCAGGACTTCATCATCGGGATCTGACTGTAATGACAAGCAACCGATCGGCACTACAAGTCATCCGCCGACCACGGCAACAATCGGGCCAGTGCACCATACGTCAGATATATGAACGCACTCAATATCTCCAAAGGAGAAGGTGCTCTGTTTCGCTAACGTGGGTGCCGGCGGGGGATCAAGATTTTACACTTGGATCGACCGCCAAGGCGGCAGCGAAGAGAGCCGCAATGTATGAACCACTGAATGAACGACCATACCAAGCTAGATCGACAAAGCTACGACTGGCCAAACTGGACCAACAGCAACTAAGAGCTCCCGGAGGGAGTTGGGAAGTACTCGAAACGAATTGATGCTGCACTTCCGGGTAAGCACACACAAGAATTGTACGGCCAGCTGGAGAGAACAGAATCGGACATTCTCGTGCAATTACGTACCGGTATGGCAAGGCTAAATGGCTTCTTCCATAGAATCGGGGTGGTGGGATCAGACCTATGCGAATGTGGCAAAGCACCTGAGACAATGGAACACTTTCTGTTTCGATGCAGAAGTTGGACAGCGCAACGGGAGATCTTGCTCAGTTGCTCACCGTGGAAGATAGGGAATCTCTCATATTTCTTGGGAGGGAAAGCGCCGTCTGACGATGACAAGTGGAAGCCGGACACACGAGCAGTGAAGGCAGTGATCAAATTTGCAATGGCAACAGGAAGACTCGTTCGAGACCAGCGATCTTGGGACTAGTGAACCTACATGAAATCATACTAACAATAAACAGCCTCGGCATTGACGGACCGTGCTTCAGCTGCTGAGGATAGGACGCTGAACACTTGGGGAACTGGCCTTCAAGCAGGCCTGTCAAGGATCATACAAGCGACGAGGCGGAACCAAGCTGTGTAAGAGAAAACGTGGGGCTTGAGGTGTCATGTCTCAAATGTATTGAAGCGTATAATTGCTTTCCGACCTGGCCCTCTAGGGTTCTCCCTCCGGGCGTAATATAATCTGTATCTGTATCTGTAGACGCTGCCGGTGCACGAGCCCATTGCCAGAATTTAACCTCTAAATTTGTCTTCAAATAAGAATACAACTGCTGCATTTAATGGGACAAATAAAAATACTACATAAGCTTCTACAGTTGAGTACTGGCTATCCATTCATGTAGTTTTTAGCAAATGATCACCAGTGGTTGTGCGCTGGTGTGCGCCGGAAGACAAATTTTGACCAAAGTTGAATTCTAGTAAGTAAAAACGGTTCCACGCCAAACGCTCTCACTTTGGAGCATTCCGATCTTCGGATGCATATGCCATCAAGCCCTGCACAAAATATCGTCGTATTTCCAGACGAATGGGGTGGAGTATAATCGTGTACAGCCCCCAATCATTAACCATTTGCGTTGACAATCCATGGGGTTCAAGGTTTGTCACTGCCAGCTATTACCGTCGCCTTGAATTCTAAGTTCAGGCTATCAAGCTTCACTTGTAGCTAATTAATGCTACCTGCTCTAGACTCGTAGCCCATCTTTGCTGTTTTGATCGCGCATTCTCATTGTGAGACTCTCCAGGCCGATGGTCAATTGTTCTCAGAGACATTTTGTTCCCAAACGATCTTATTCTTCAACGGTCGCGATACAGGGGTCAATGCTCCTTTCAAAATTTGCCTTCTTTCAATCAACTCTATGTCGCTGTCGTTCCGCCGTACAAGTCCATTGGAGGCGTGCAGATGATTATGCTGTCTTCGGAAAGAGAAGGTTACTCCAGCTGGATTCGTTGATGTTCTACGTGATAATAGCGATACGAGTTTCTTTGATATGGCTGTTACATGTCAGTAGGAGTATGTTCAGATCAAGTACATTCAGGGCCACCAACCGGACATAGACGCCCCAACACTGTACAATAAGATCTCGAGGCTTCGTAGCAGATCATTCAGGCCGATATCGCCAGCTTCCCTGTTTCCCAGGTAGATGTAGAGTCGGCAGGCACTGCTCACCCATTAGAACCATATCAATCAAGAGAGGTTGCCATTCTCACCAGCAAATTGTCCCTAGGATACTCGTTGTGAAAACCACGATTAATGCCCCACGCTGGTGGTGCTGCAGCTTCGCACGATATAGGATTGAAAGGGGAATACATATTAGAATGATGTCAAAGCCAACGCTGATCAAAATCCAAGCTGGCTCATCTAATTAATTCGGATTTAAACAAACAGGAAGTGGATTATGCATACAAATATTAGCTCTAACCATATCCGCGCATGATTCCGCGTGTATTTCATCGGAAAAGTTACTTTGGATAGGAAGGCATGGGAAGAGCCACAGAAGTGAAAACGCCATGCCAAGACCTACGATACCAGATAAAAGAAGGTAAACAGAGAGGCGGAGATATCGAAACGGTTGCGGAACTGAGATATATCAGATATGCGAAGGTGAAAGGTTGAAGAAACGTACCAATATGGAGAACGCAATAACACGTGGAAACTTTTATTGTGGAACACACAAGGAAGTAACTGGTTAAAAGTCGATAGAACTTTCGTATCGTGAGTAGGTTCTGATGGGTACGGTCAGGAAGAACGAACGTACTATGATTGTTAGTATTGAATTAGAGTCAAGGGAGCCACCTTGGCTTCTCATTGCCTGATCGAATGTTACAAATTCCCCGATCTGGGCGACCATGTTTGGAATAATCAGGACCTGCCAAGAAACAGATTATTACTTATTAACAATTATCTTGCCGAATATACTGACGCCAGATATAATCATCAAGTAGTCATCGGAGCGGAATTTTCCCACAGCTTTGTGTCGTGCTAAAGACCGAGAAATAATAATAAGAACTGTAAAAAGGACGCAGTAATTAGGCAGGTTCTTCTAGCTGTAGGCAGACAAGAGCAACCTGGTACTTACGGGTAAGCGCGTTAACCACACATGAACCTGCCAGCCAGGCATACATTTTGTTGAGCAAAGAAGGCAGCAATGTTCAATCTCGAGTGTTTGTCTTAACCGGAATCCATTGTATTGGTAACTATCATGTCAACAGACTATATGATTGTCTAGATGCAAATAGTCTCTGGCGGAAGTTGGTGATTTTATTCAACTAGGGCTTGCATGGCGGTAAGGTCTTGCAACCACCTTACCACCACTGCTGTTGTTGATTGGCTGGACTTGCCATGTCTGGGGGTGGCGCATTTCCTCGCAACCCTAGTCAGTGCTGCCACTGTGGCCGTCAGCTTGACCACTCTGACTCATGAAAGGCGTGTCAGAACCAAATTGCACAACTCATGATCTTGTTGCACTAAAGTCGTGCATAATCCTGCTCCATACCGGTTAAGTGCATAATGGGGGTGTGTCGCTTGCAACACGCTTACGCGCATAAAAAGGAGAATGGAAGATCAAGCAGAATGGAACAGACAGACAACAATGAACATACTGGGCGAATGCCTACACACCCATTTAACTTTACAGTGACGCTGACTTCAGCAAGGATTCGTTGTCGCGGCGACGATGGAGGGTACACATTCAGTGAGAGCATTGGCGGTGGCAGGACGGCGGAGCACAGCAGCAACGACAGCTGAATGAGATGGACGAGACTTTGCAACAGAAGCTTAACCAGCTAGAGACACTCTTCGTGGATAGTCTGAAAACTCCGGTGGTCGTGGCTGGGCAATCGGTTCGTCATCTGAATCCGGGTCTACAAGTGACCATACAGTTTAAGTCTATAGCTTTCATCATGAATTTGTCGCTCCAGACCTCCCAGTCTTTGCTGGACCTGAGACGCGTCGTTCCTTTCGCGTTTTCCGTGGACGCCATTGTCATCACCGTAATTCATCTGTTCGCGCGATTGCTCTTGCTAGCAAATGAGACTCTTAATTGTCAGAATCACGGTGTGGATACTTTCACAAAGG
>NW_019154065.1:40630-57137 GCF_001653235.2 Pochonia chlamydosporia 170
GTTTGCGAATGGGTGCTGTATGGGGACGTTGGCGCTCAACATTCACCGCATGAGGCGAACTGACCCAGTGTGTAATAATCGGCATAAGTCACGCTGCCTTCACAAGACACCGATTGCCGAATGAGCCTCGACAAAATATGGCTTTTGACGTTGATTTGTCGCACCAGGGGCCGTCCACGAACGACTTCGGAAGCGCAGGTTCTTTTGTGCCTGTGGAAGCGCAGCAGGTGGCAGACGGTGGCGAAAATATCAGGTCATATCTCAAATCGTGACGAGTCATCGTCAAGAGCTGGCCTAGCTGGGGTTCTGTTTCGGAATGTTGGGACGTTGATTACGTCTGCGGGACCCGTATTCTATTGGTGACTGGTTCTAGAGGTTCTGTCAGACAATTGTTGGATCAGGTTAGATCGAGTGGAACTGTGCTGAAGGTGCCGATGGTGATGAATGAGAATTATCTGAGGAGCCGGGATTGCTATAATGAGAAATTGCTGCAGCTGCCTTAAATAGAAGACGAATTCCCTGCAGAAACGGAAATTGCAGTAGAATCTCAGTGTGAAGTCCGATGCCGTTTGGCGAGACATGCGACAGGTTTCTCACCGAACCAGGGGTAGCGTGTGTGTTGGGTGTACACGATAAGAGGATGTGGTGGACAAGAGGATCAACTAATAGTTTCGCAATGGTGACGCTGACTCAAGATCCAGCGAAATTCGAATTAAGCCAGGTTATTATTAGCACTAACGTATGGGCTTAGGAGTTATTAAACTCCCAGGCAAGGCATTAGACGTTATGACCTGCTGTACTCTCCAATTGACGAGGCATCGCCGTCCTACCATCACCCATCATACCGCCCGCCGTCGTCTCCTCCGCAACATCTGCCGGGCGAAGGTCCTACCCTGCCATCCGCTTATGTGTATAAATGGAACAGGAACATGTCGGCGGGCAACTGCAAATAAGCAGCAAAGGAGCCCCCATCACCATATAGGTGAGTTACGTGGGAAGATACCACGGCGACACACGCATACCTTGCAAGCTCGGTTGTGTGGGAGGGTGATCGTTGCTTGACACCTGAGCGCGGCAGCCAAAGGAGACAGTCAAATAGCCGCGGTTCAGGGCAAACCCTAGTTCGTCTGTTGAGGACGGACTCATGCCCAGACTGCTTGCGACTGAGCAGTCGGCTCAGTTTAGAGTCTTTTCCCGTGTGAGGTTGCATCTTACATAGCCAGCAATGATACGGGTCGTCACCCTGTAAATGCAGAATGCCTTCCGTTCTGGACCTCAGGTGTTACCCTGTGGGAGGCCCGTTCTGTATATACTACTTCGTTCATCATAGGTATCGTCGGCTTTGGTCCCTGCAATCATTCCATGAAAGCTTCAGCTGCCAGGGCGTTGGTCGCTATAGCGTCCAGAGGGGTTATGGGTCAACATGCGCTTCAGTTTGAGCTGACTCCGACCCCTTACCTAACTTATACATGGTTTCAATTTTTGATTGAGTTGTCATCATTTGCTTGTCATGCACGACATGTTCCCCGAAGTATCTTCAGTTGCACTGCAGATGGTTCCTGGACTTTCCCCCAACATCCCAGTCATCATACACTGATGTCCCTTCTGCGGCGCGGGTTTCCCCTTGTATATTTACCTTGGGTTGAGAGCATACCTCGAGTTTCTGTACAGTCCAAATCGGCTGTATGAAGGGGCCGTTTCTATCAGCGTTCTCGTTCTGTGGCGTATTGTCGATACAAACCTACGATCATCCCCCGGCCCAACCATGACCAGTCTAAGCACTATCTTGAACGTCGATGTCGACAATGCACATACTCGTTCATTGGGAGAGGCCGTGAGTGCTGTGCCGGAGACATCACAACATTTCGACTTTTCAATGGCGCCTACCTCTTATGGTCATGGCTTACCTACTTCGAACCAGGAACTTAGTCCACCAACACGCTCGGTGCATTCATTACTAGTCGGCCAACCGCCAGCCTGCTGGAATCCAAATGAGAGACACCAAACCAGTATCAGCGGTGACTTTACTAATTCCCATTACGGGCAAGGACATGCCTGTGCTTACGGACGCCCTGGGCCATTCTTAACTACGTCTACAAGTTTGTTTACGTTTGCACAGCCTGTACCCGCTAAACTTACTCCAATTACTGGTAAACTCAGTAGAGCAAAGAAGGGGGCTCCAGTCCACTTTTGTGACAACTGCCATCCACCAAAAGTACTGCTATGCTTCAACTCCGAAATGCCGATTGGGTTCAATGCTAACTAGCATACTCGTATAGATTTTTACCCGGGCTGAACACTTGAGGTTTACGTCCTCGTATATACTGTCTCCACAGGCATCGCTGTCTTGCTAACTAAACAAATAGGCGTCATCAACTAAACCATCAGCCTCCTGGTCTGCATTGCACGGCCCCTGGATGTGATAAACTATTTCACCGACAGGATCTTCTTGAGCGCCACCAACGAAGGCAGTAAGCGGATGTTGGAGCAAGATTTGTATGCCAAAAAAAGGCAATTCGCTAACTCTACTCAGTTACCAGCATAGTCACTGGTGGAGGCCTATCAATGGTCAACTGTTCAACCGCAAGTGCCCTGCAGGAGGTAGCCAAAGACCCCGACATCCCAAATAGCCGCCAGGACTATTTATTCCACTGTCACAGTCATATGATATCACATCACCTAATCAGCTGGCACCATCACCGGAAGCCACCTTTGATGAGCCCGTCTCCTGCGACTTGCACCCGACCAAGCCAAATGCGCCCCTTATACCGCAAACTTAGGCGATATCCGCATGAAAGATGGAGGATGATGACTGTTTGGCGCAGGGCTCCCAATAGTCCAGACTGTTTGAACTAATAGTCCAGGTTTTGCATCGTTACCCTGGACAACACTGTAATGAATCTATTTAAAGCAACAAACAACAACAAATGGCTGGCTGATAATCATCTTCCATCAGTTTCAGAATAGAGAAAAGAGGGTCTTCAAAGAAATATTGGATTATTAGTCCAAACAGTCTGGAGTATTGGGAGCTCTGGTTTGGCGGAATCCATACCTGGTGTCACGGGCTACGCCCGGTATCTGAGACCTGGCTCTGCCAGGTCTGTAATTACGTTATTTCGCTTAGTATCAACGACTACTTGACCACGAGCTCGAGGCTCGCCCTCGAGCTCTGATCTTTCCTTTCTCTTTAGTTTTAGACAGTATAAAGGCACCCCTATGTTGGACAAACTTGGGCTAAGCCCGTCACAATATACTCACTTGGACCGTTACACTAGCAAACTCAGAGCACTGAACCATCAGCACTGAACCATCAGCACTTAACCACCTCGCGATAACATCGTAGAGCAAGGTAGGAACTACAATACAAGAGCCAGCCTCCGTATTAATATTGAAGCCTTCTTATTGTTGGCAAACCATCACTCCTGTAAATGAAGCAAACTTGAACCCCTCCCCCCAAAAAAGGCAGATTACCTCATCGGGTTAGCACTACCTTTGGGGTTTGTTAGGAGCTCTGCCTGTTCGTCATCACCGTACCACCACTTTCCATCACCGGCACCTTCACCTTCACCGTCACCATGGAGTCGCAAGCTTTGAGCGGTCTGCAGTGGACCATTTGCACGCTTCACCAAGCCGTCTTCATTGGATCATCATTATTGGACCATATTTGCTGGATCACGTACTTTGGTATACAGACTAGTGAGGCTCGATTGGGAAACACACGAACCTTAGACAATCGACGACTGTAGAGGTAACGGATTCTCCTTGCAACTTCCGCTAAAATTGATTCAGCAAAGTAATTGAAGACTTCAAATTCACAACGCCGTAGTGCAGTGGTCTTGTGTGCTATATAGTGACCGCTCCGTGACCGAAACCCGCTCCCCCCCCCCCTTCTCTCTCTTCCGAGAGTGAAGGTTCAAGATCCAAGTCGCAAGATCCAAGATCTCATATCTTTGCCACGCAGCCTATGGCATGACCAGGTGCAAGGATTGGGTTACCGGATATTAACGCCGCGGTCCCCTATGTCCACTGCCTCAATTCCAGTGCTGTAATCTATCCGAATTATCGATCTCAGGGCCAGGATCGTTAAGATTTGATCGATAAGCCTATTGATCGATTAGATCGATATCGTTAAGGATTGCTTAGTAAGCTCATACCAGTATCAAATGTAAACTTCAAATTTATGAAACCTGTCTAACTGCTCAATCCATGTGTAAGACAAGGGAGCTTTTGAACTTTGAGGTGCAGATCTTATACTAATTTACTTGGGCCTTACATAACCGAGGGCTCTAACTTACGTGGGCAATGATTAGCTTCATGCTTACGTGAGGATTCTCAATCCTTAACGATCTCGAGATCGATAAATCTGAGATCGATAGCTAACGATCTCGATCTCGATATCGATATCGTTAAGTCTTAACGATCCAGGATCGTTTCAGCACTGCTCAATTCTAGTACCTTCAATCTAAACTCTAAGTACTTGAATCCTGGAAATCGATCAGCATGTAGGATGTTAAATACGTCGACCAGTGACCAGCCCAGAGTCCAAACCTCAGCAAAATTCCACCTCTCAGCACGATACCCGCATCACAGAGTACCGTAACGCAAGCTTTGATCAGACGCGATGCCAAGCAGTTCTTTTTGGATAACTGTGGCGAAATTCACGAAGAATGGATCTCATTGATAAGAAGGACAACTCTTCCAGAGCAAGTCACAAGTTCTGATCAGAGAATATTAGATGTGCTTTTGACTTTGGACACTGCTTGTAACAACCCTGACTTTCCACGCACTGTTAGGCTTGCTTCCATTCAACTGGCTCGTGTCCTCAGTGGTCTCAAAGACAAGGTGAAGGAGGAACGTCGTCGCGGGGTCATCGATGGAAAACGTAGCAAACGGGATGCCTCGATTGTCTTTGACATTTATTGCAAAGCCACTGGGAAACCCAGAGCGGCAGTGCTCAATCTTGCCCGCCTTGCCAATCGATGTTCAGCCCTGGGGAAGGACTCACTACTGGCAGTCACATTCACTGACCACGATGTAAAGATTCTGTAAGTCTGAGAGCTTTCGTTCGTGGATACTCTACTGCATTCATTCTAACTCCCTCGAAGAAAGAATACCTCGATCCCGATCAGCAGGCTCGAGGCTATCGCTGAGGATATTACTCAGACGTATCCTCCTGAATTGATCCTGGTATTAAACTACTTGTCAACTGATGGGGCGAAGATGGCGGGCGATGAGTCCCCACTAGTGCTAGTCAGGAAAATGTTGATGGCTTGAGCCAGCTCGGCCTGCCATCACCGCTAGAAGGGAGAAGACGGAATCGCCTAGTTGAGCAGATGTTTCGTGATATTTATTCAATGCTAAAGGAATCGCTTTTGGGAATGACGGGTCATTGGCTGAACAGCCTATGCCTATTTATCACGCACGAACTTGGAGTCGGAGTCCCTAAAAATGAATCGGCTATCGATAAGTAAGCGGGATCAGTAGCATATTGTTCTTGTTTTGAATGAGCGACTTGATCTTAACATATGCAGAGCTTCATAGCTCCAGAGACCCAATCAACTACACGACTTACACTGGTTGATCAACTTAGTGTATTACACTCAACTAAATCAACTAAATCAGGACAATCCTGACTAATCAATTAAACTAAATTTGGGCCTCTCGTGTACGTGGATTTAGTTGATTTCAGTGTAACTGTTGATGGTTAAAGGGCTGCACATTTGATCTCGAACTTAGCTTCAGGGTAGGTTCGGCTGCGGGCGAGACGACAAGTCAGCTTCCTCCCCCTATTCTACATCCGTAATTTGTATTCTAACCAAAGTGCCTTAAGGTAGAGCCTCCGCTACTGCGTCGTGCGTCTGTTGATCCTTGGTTGATTGACTTCGGCATCTTTTTACCCATCTTGGAACCGTATTGCCATGTTTTGAATGACGTGTAGCGGAACGATGGCTGATGCCTAGTTTATTGAAATATCTTCCTGCTAGCTAGCACCTGCTTGATCATCACATAACACCTATTTCTGGCCATCTACAACAAGTATCATCGCTTCTTTTCTGTAAGGGGTCGCCGGTCGGCCCCAGTAAGTTCCGTAAGGGGACACGCGGCTCATTCAGCTAACAAAAAAGAGAGAGCAGACGTTCTCGAGGGGTGGACTCTCTACTATGGTGGTTAACTGGGCAGTCAATGCTCAGGGGCTGGTTGTGAGACCCTCATTTGGTGGCGTTATCAGCATTGCCATCAACCCAGGTGCACGGCAACGAGTTAGTCCGTGACACTTTCACATTATGTCTTTATGTTTACTATGACCATGAGCGCTTCGGAATTCCTAGAATCGTCCCCAATTTCTATCGATGATGTCCCAATTGACTTCGAACTCCCAGTGCCTTCCACGCCTGCTTCTTCTGCCGAGAGCTCATTGACGCCGTTCTCCCCGCCGCCGACGACATTGCCCACTCCTGATAAGTACGATACGCGTCTTTGGGGACATTTTCCGGGTTGGGTATGGTCAGAAAGAAGCAAAGACAACTACTCATGGGCTTGGGAATATGGATACGACATACAACATGACGACGAGCGCAGATGGGTCTGCAAGCCGTGTATTCAGAAGAACGACCCCAGACCTAAGAATTTCGTTGCTATTGGCCTTCAGAATGCGCTGAATCACTTATACAAGGATCACGGAATATCTGCACCAGATAACAAGACAAAGTCCGGCTTGCAAAAGAAAGCCGAGGAGAAGCCAGGGAGCAAGAGGCCAAGATCGATTGTGGATATATGGAAGCTCGACCCTTTAAGACCTCGAGAACAGGCGATTGCCAACTCTATGATACGCGGATTTAATCGAAATCACTTTCAACGTCTCCTGATCGAGTGGATAGTCGACACGAATCAGCCCTTTAGTGTTGTTGAACATGAGAGACTCCGGGATATCTTCGAATACCTTAACCCTGCAGTCAAGATCACGAACGCCAACATCTCTGATACCACAGTTCGCGCGCTCATCAACTCCGAATTTAAAAAGCACAAGGCGCGCGTCATTGAAGCCCTGCGAAAGAGCCCCGGCTTAATACACGTCAGCTTTGACGGATGGAGGGCGCGGAATCGACACTCGTTATACGGTATCGTGTGCTTCTTCAGGGACGAGAATAGCAAGCCCCACAAGGTCGCTCTGGGGGTCCCCGAAGTCCGCAGACATTCGGGGAACAACATTGCAACAGAAGTCCTTTATACCATCGAGGCTTTTGGCATCGAGGAGAATATTGGGTATTTTACCCTTGACAATGCCGAGAACAACGACACAGCACTTGAGGCTATTGGCAAAAAGCTCGGCTTCAATGGCGCTCGAAGGCGAGGCCGCTGCTTCGGCCATATAGTCAATCTGTCTGCGAAGGCACTACTGTTCGGGAAGGATACAGACGCGTTCGAAGAACAACTTTCTGGTGCAGAAGCGCTGTCTGAAGCCGAATACGAACTTTGGCGACAGAAAGGGCCGGTTGGGAAGCTCCATAATTTCGTCGTGGATGTTGATCGATCGGACAGACTGACATACCTGTTGAAAGAACTTCAAGAGTACGACATATCCATGTCGGACGATCCGAAAATACGGTCAAAAAGCCCCGTCTCGGTAGTGCTAGATAACGATACGCGCTGGCTTTCCCAGCTCTATATGATCCGCCGCGCCTTGAGACTTCGAAGGTACTTCGAACTGCTAGTCGCGAAGTTCCGAATCCAATGGGAGGAGGAGAATACATCAAAAAGAACTGGCCAGTTGAAAAAGTCGGCTGTCCGGCCTCGAATCCTTAGAGACGAGAACCAACTTACGGCCAACGATTGGTCTGTACTTCAACACTTCGCGACGATCCTTGGATACTATGAAGATGCAGTCAAGACTCTAGAAGGCGACGGTTTAATCAGGAAACGCAAGAGGGGTTATACTGGTTCATATGGAAACGTTTGGGATGTGATCAATGGGTTTGAATTCCTGCTTGGCAAGCTCGAAAAATATAAGGCGATGGCAAAAGATTTTCCTGACCCCGAACAGTTCAGGATCGGCATAAATATGGCCTGGGAGAAATTAGACAAGTATTACACTATTCTCGACACAACACCGATATATTATACCGCCCTCGCACTCCACCCGGCATACAGATGGGGATGGTTCGAGCAGGCCTGGGTACATAAGCCCGACTGGATCAGATCTGCAAAAAGGATAGTTCAAGAAGTGTGGGACGAGTCCTATCGAGATTTCCATATTGTGGTGGCCTCAAATGACGAGCCTGTTGCAAAACGACAGAAGCAATACTACAATGCCTTCGAAGAGCATTGCGAACAGTCCCGTATCGACTCCATACAGACAGAGCCTCTACTGGACGACGACACGATTGGCGACGAATACGAACGATGGCAATCGAGCCATGAGAGCACTGACAAGACTGTGCGAGATCCGATAGCGTATTGGCATGAGAAGCGCCTGCAATACCCTCGTCTCTCCCGAATGGCCCTCGACTTTGTCACAATACAATCAATGTCTGCAGAATGTGAGAGGATGTTCTCGGCAGCAGGGCAGATGGTTGTTCCCCAACGGTGCAATCTTCAGGCGCAAACAGTTGGGATGTGTCAGGTATTGAGGTCGTGGTTTCGGGCAGGCATTATCAACGACCTAGATCCGTTATTTCTCTCGATCATAGAGGAGAAGAAAGAGCTCGAGGGCATCCATCTTAATGATGATGAGTTCAGAAGACGGGAGCTATCGTGGCTCGCTGCCGCGGCGAAAACAGCTGGCCATTGAAGAGGCGATTCGAGTGCTACAAGAGTGAATGAAGGGAAGGGGACGGGAGCAGCCGAAGGTAGATTCGCACCAGAGGAGCCTCGGGAAGCCCTACTTGTTGTACCAGCCAGCAAAAGTGGACATCACCTCCTTCTAAGAGGGAGGTATTTGTTAGAATATGTCGTCTCTGACACTTTTTAATGCGAGGGGATGGTTAGCGTCACTGTGGCCAACCCTGACACGGGCGCGATGAGATCAACTCAAGAGATAATGCCACTATATTGCACGAAAACCAAGATGAAGAGGAAAGAGGTATGAGCAAGCGCGTGGACGTGTAGACGCGTTAACTTAGTGCCATCATGCGCTGCCCCACTACGCCGCGACTCTGGATGATGCCGCCACAAACCTCCATCCACTGAAGTCAACTACACTTAAATCAACTACATTTGAGGTGTCCGTTGATACACTACATTCAAAGTTTCATTACTAATCTACACTTACTCTAAATTGACAGATGCCGTGTAGTTGATTTAGTTGATTGGGTCTCTGCATAGCTCGAACCTCGAGCAAAGGCATACAGGTGCAACTATTGACATGTGACAGGCTCTGCGAAAATATATGCTACGAGATTTTATCCAACCCTTGCAGATCACACTCCACGTCGCTTTGTATTTGTCGACTGATCATTCAATATGTCCACTCTCAAGGTTCTATTGTTTCCGTAAGGGGGGCCACGGCACGGGTGCTCGAACACACAACATAAGGGGGAGATATTCAGTGAAGCCGCACGATTGCTATCACCCCAGCTACCTGAAACTTGTATAGCTGCATTGTGTGCAGAGGTAGTGAGGACAATCCCCCATTCGGCCCCCAGGAGGCCCAAGACAACCGTCCATCCTGTTGCCTGTTTCTCCACAGTTGCAGCAACTCCAACCACGACTCTTGAGGTCTGCCAAATAACACTCGACTTCGCCACAGAGGTTCTCGTCAGGAACCCCGGTATGAGATCGCCCTTGAGGGCACATAGACCACCTCTTGGTACGGTTGTTGTATGTCGCAAATTCACAATAGTCTGGCTGGGCGTAAGCTCTGTGGCCGCATCTGTACTGCCTGTAATACCGAGCAGCTCTTGCTTATTTCATCCACTCAGACTTTAAAAAAAAACATCAAAAGGAGGTGGTCTCTCATGCCTGATGAAGAGGAACAATCGTAAGGCTGCGAGCATTGCGGACACCAAAGCCAAATGGCCCCAGCGTAATGTGTCGGATTTGATGATCCCCACTTGAAGATGGTTTAGTTAGCTTACTCAGCAGAACAGAACTAGTGATTTGGGCAGGGGCCGCTATTTAGTCCTTCAACTTCCTCCTCTTCACATTTCTGGTCCCTTATGGATGACATGCTCCGATTGTCGTATAAATCTCACGTTCGGCTAATGATGTTCTACTGTTTCTTATAGACTCCAGGATGGCTCACCTCACTCAAGGAGAGCAGGGCATCATCGACGCAAATCCTTTGGTGATGCACTCAGCAGCGTATGCGAAGCTTTGCGAGAGGCTGAACGAAACACTCACCGCGAAAACTCTCAGATAGATGACACCGCTGATGTACCAGAACGGCCAAGGCTGTTCGTGGCCGCGATAGGCGAATTATTCTCTATCTTGTCCGCTTCCGATGTGTCACCGCTACTTGCATCAAGAACCGGCAGGGATGCCCTTGGCTCTGATCTCATGGCAGTTCGTCAACGCGTACAGAAAGGAGATTTTGAGTACCAGCTTTTGCGGCCACTATCGCAGCTTGTGATCAAGCAGGCATCAGATGTTGACATATGGACTGCCGTCGTAGCCCTGGTCCTATCGATTTCTCACTCGACTCCGCCGCCGAGCCGCCCGCCGTCTTTCGAAACCCCAATAACCCATTCGTCCGCTTCGCAGCAAGGGTCAGAACAAACGCGACGGAAGATTGAGCCTCGTGTGTTCGAAGAGATTCGCCACTGTACGCACCGTGCGGTCGAAGGATTCCACGAGAAATATTTTGAAGGACACAAATGGAACAGGCGAGCCGAGCGGATTTGGCAGAGCGTCAAGAGTCGCTATAGCGACATTGATAAGAGATGGACACAGTTACCTGACGCGGCCACCGAGGACGAGATATGTATCTGGTTGCTCAACTTCCAGGAAGAGTTGCTAGCAGCCGAACGAGCTGCATATTTCAGAAGCAATGGAAGCAAAAGAGTTGGGGCTGAGGCGACACGGCAACTGGATCTCTTTGTCAAAATGAGAAGAGATGAGGCATCAGATGCGAAGCACGACTGGAGACACGTGTTGGTCGTCGGCGAGCTCAAACAGTCCGACCAGAAAAACAAGAGCCTATGGCTTCAGGTTGGCAGCGCTGTGAGAAACGTGTTCGCTTACCAGCCTACGCGATCATTCGTGCACGCCTTCACTCTGACCGGTACCGAGATGGAGACATGGATCTTTGACCGGTCTGGGCCGTACAGCGGGGCTACGTTTGACATCCACAAGGATCCCGAGAAGTTCATTCGGGTCATGTGTGCATATTTGATGATGAAGACGAGGAGCTAGGCCTGGACACCTTTACCAAAGCAAAAGACAACAAGTTGTTTGTCACCATACCTGTTGAAACTCGCGGGAAGAAGCGGAAACGTCAGCTGGAACTCGACCCGAATCCGATCGCCCATCAGCGAGCTATTGTCTGCCGTGGCACGTCTTGCTTCCTCGCCAGGGCCACTGGAGCCGCAGAATTTGACAGGGTCGTAAAATACTCTTGGACTTCCAGCATGCGACCGCCGGAGGCTGATCTTCTTAACAAGGCTATCGAACGCGGTGTTAAGGGTCTTGCGAAAGTGGTTGGCTACCACGAAGAAGTCACTAGCATAAGCAAGTTGCGAGAAGGCCTGGTCTTCTCGACTCCGCATAAATTTCGTGGCGTGCCACGCAGTGCCAATACGTCCTTCTCGCAGTCGCAACCCCCACTAAGCCACTCTTTTAGCCAGTTCCCCGGTCTTAGCATTGCCAGCAGCGGACACAGAAAGAGGAAGTCAACGGATTGGTCAAGCAATGCGTCTAAGAGATCCCGGTCGAATAGCCAGCTGGCCAAGGCAGATCACGTAGAAAACGGAGCAACTTACTCCGTCCAAGAACCGCAAGGTACTAGTCTTGTTCACCAAGATCACGATCAGACACCATATGCCAATCGCATCTTTCGCGTATTGGCCATCTCGCCGGCGGGACGGTCCATTAGCCAGTTCAAGGCTGTTATCGAGCTCCTCGAAGGCCTTCGGGACGCCATTAAAGTGCATCAATCACTCTACACGGACGGGAAAATTCTGCACCGAGATATTTCCGAAAACAATATCATTATCACCAACCCGGGGAATGCTGATGGCTTCAAGGGCATGCTCATCGACCTTGACTTGGCCAAGGAAGAAGGCAAAGGTCCTAGTGGGGCCCGACATCGGACGGGCACGATGGAATTCATGGCAATTGAAGTTCTTCTAGGAATTTCGCACACGTATCGCCACGATCTCGAAGCATTCTTTTACGTTCTAATATGGCTTTGCGCTCGTCGAGGCTGGTCATTATCGAAAGCGTCAGGTCGGCGCCCGAAAAAAAGCATGCTATCGCGGTGGTATACTGGAGGTTACGAGGACATAGCGCAAAGCAAGCGTGGTGATATGGACAAAAATGGGCTAGAAGTCATTCTGAGAGAATTTCCGGAAGTTTTCGATGGTGTCAAACCTTTGTGCAGGGCAATAAGAGATGTCTTGTTCCCGCATAAGTATGGTCTCTTCACTGGCACTCCACAGGATCCGAATATTCTGTACGATCCAATTATCAAAGCATTTGATGATGCTATAGCAGAAATTGGGCTGGGAGAGGTAAAGACGTGAGGTATCACTCAAATAAGGATGAGCTTGTCTGCATGCAATGGATTAACTAATCCTGATATGGTACCCAAGTTGAGCAGATGCCAATGACTGCAGTAAAGGCTGGCACGAAATTGCGGGGTATCCAATTCTCAAATTTGTATACAAGATTCGCAAACGGCACTGAGACCACTGGTATGTACGGTCGCGGTAAATGGAAATCTTTGTCCTTCGAGCCGCTGATTCGAGAGACCCCCCCTTCATTGAGTGTCAGCTAAAGCTATTGAACCTTGAGATTCAAGGAATATTACTCTAGCCGCGACAGAATAAATGTGACTGGAGAAATTATATTGTTCGTGCTCTTCTGGAAACGTCTGGTGACGGCAATTGTAATGTAGCAGGATTGGTCCACAAGAACTGAAGCTGACTACGTCGGTGCTCGGTTCTCGTCGGCTGAAGAAAACCGAGGCTCTAGTTGCACCATTTAGATGGCCAAAAAGTGCGACAAACCACGGGACTGAAAAGTGACAAGAACTAAGCATATACCGCACTGGTGTGTTCATCCTCATACAAAATCTCCAATTTATTTCGCCATAGCTAAGGTTCAGTCTTTCCCCGTAGGTTAGCAATCAAAAACTTTGATGAAGACAAAGAGGCAATTTCATGATTCTAAGCTTACCACCACCTTGATTCCTACTTGACATTACCACAAGTAGGACATGCTGTCCCCTTTTTAACATATGGACAAGTTTCGCAGTCTTCCGCCATATTTGATGCTGGTCTCGGTAAGTATGAGATTGGAAACAGTGAATCTGGCTATAGAAGTCCCCGATTTCCCCGTCCTGGGTGTAAAGTTGTCGTATCGGTGAATGTCGGTGTTATTTTGGCAGTCAGAACTCATGGATACCCGAGGTATTTATAGTGGCTCCAACAAACTTTTGCCACTGCACAGTCCAATTATAGTTCACATGACAGTGCGGACGTTGATTGGCTGAGAGCTGTCACGGGAACAATGGTTATCGAAATCAAGCGGGTATAAACCCCACGTTTACCCCGTCACTGCCATGAATCCGAGGCTTCGAGAGGCCTCGCCTCGAAGATTGAACATGTCTGGAAAACCCCAATGTGCTTGCTCTGCAATTTTTCTAACGAGCGATGAGTTGGATGCTCACCTTGACGAGCAGAAGGTTAGCCTCTATTTCTTGACAGTCTTTAATTGTACGCACCCGAATCTCTATTCGTACGCACCCCCCCACATTCAGCCACAGCAGGTCTCCGATAATGCCCCGGTGAAATTTGCTACCAGTGATGCTTCCAGTATTTCCAAATTACCACCGACTCTTCCTAATCCGTTGCAACAGTAATGCTATCGCCAACCTTCTCCTTTTCCTTTCCCTTTCCCTTCGCAAACAATAGTTCTGTTATTTTATCGTCCTCCTCCACCTCCAAAGAATAATGCTGTTCAGTTGGATTGTTCCTGTCTCCCTGTCCCTTTGCCTGTTGACGAGTAACTCGAGTTGTGACTGAAGCAGTCTTACTCCGTTTTCGCCGAGGCTGTTGTTGGTCTTGTAAGTCAGCTGCGTCTTCCTCGTCAAGAGTTAACCCTAGCTCGAGTTGAGAGTAGTTTCGACGTGCTGACCTCTGTACGCCGCTTTGTGTTGACGCTTTGGGCGCAAGTTGATGATTAGGAATCGCACGTTCGTTGCCAAAGGGTTCGCCATTCCGTGGCCGACCCTTAGGTATGCCCATTAGAGGACGTTGTACTTGAAGAAGAGGGTCGTCAATTTCTCGAGATCGTTTGATATACCAAAATGGATCCAAGTCTTCCTTCTTTAGTGCCTCATGTTGACGAGCTAACTCCAAGAGTTTATGCACACAAGGCAAGCCGTATTGAGCCGTAGTAGAGCCTGTGCAAGTTGGCAAGGGCTTCTTAGAGACCCGGCTTGATTCCATCAGTCTGTGGATCTCGCTAAGCTGGTCTAGAGCCCAACGAGTGACGTTTAGAGGCAGCTGGCCAAGCCACTCTCTTCCGGAGAACAGGTTCCGAATAGTGGTGTTCGCTTGTTGTATTTTGTCTTTATACAGCTGACGTTTATCTGCTGTCTGACTAGCTGTTGCTGCTTCAACTTCAGGGAGGTCGGACCGAAGGGATAGGTGGTATGTCTTTAGAGAATGATGGTTTGACTCGGCTGGTGCTGTCGTAATCAAACCGAAGTTCCGATAATGGCGAGTATAGCAGCAGGCCCACTCTTTCTTCAACGGCAAGTATGTGTCCTTGAGATACTTCAAAATTCGCTCTTGGTGTTCAAAGGTCTCTTGAAGTTGCCGCCATGCTTGATTGAACTCGTCCTCCGATCTGCTAAATACCATATATCTCCAGAGGAGGTACAGACCAGCCCGAGTATTTAATACTTGTTTGGGAAGAGGACCAAGTTTTATATCCTTTGTGTCTTTAACGTTAGTGTTCCCACGTTCTATCTCTTGGATATCAGCAGTATCTGCATCGTCATCATCTCCATCTATTTTAGAGTCGATGGGTTTCTTCCACCATTTCTTGATGGATAAGACCACATTACTGTTAATATGGAAAACGCAAAGCTGAAGTTGCGCGTTGGGGAAGATGTGCCGTGCCGCAGCACGCAACTGATCGTCTTTGTCCGTGATAATAACCTGTGGGGGAGCGATGTTGCCCGCAGTGCTGGATAGACACGCTATGAAACTGAAACTGGGGTGAGTTTCAGTTTCATGAAACCGGACGCTGGTATAGTTTCGGTTTCATATGAAACTGTATTCTGGTGCGGATTAAAAAAATGACTTTGTTTCCAGCAGGTGTATGCCATATCTCCTGGCCACCCGAAGACGTTGGTATTGTCTGCTTATCTATAGTACCAAGTCCCCAGCTTCAACATCACTGTCCGCCCCCTTGTCCATTTCTAAATCTTCCTGCAGTATCCTTACGGCCGCGTCTATATCCTTTGCTACCCTAAACACCCCAGCAAGAAGTGGCCTGTTTTTCCCCTTTGGAATGCTTATCCAGCTCTTAATGCACTCGCATGCCTCTACCATATTCGCAGACATACTGCATCTGTCCCACGTGACCTGCCGTCTCGCGCCCGAGAAGATTCGCTCTGCCTCCGTGGACATCGGTGGGATACAGAATACGTCAATGGCCATGCGGGAGAGGAGGGGGAAGTTCGCTTGCTGGGTCGGTTCAAGCCACCACTGTAAGGCCGTTTGTTGCCCAATTCCGGCCTGTGAGCCCTGTGAGAAAGCGTCAACGTCCGTCCATCACACGCTGTAAATTTACTTACATGGATGAAACGATCAAATTCATCCTTCACCTCACACGCTGTGCTGTACACCTTCCTCCTCCAGCGATCAAACTCATCAAGCTCTTGCCCATTCTCCTGTTGCTTCTCTGGGAGCTGGTAGCTTTTGTACTCCTGCGACCAAATCTGCCTTACAGCCTTCACTGCATTGCTAACCCAGGCTGGATTTCTCTTCCACTGCTCACTCAGATAGCTCTTTCGGAGTGCTGGGTGGAGGAGAATCCCGGCCACGTACACGGGGGCTTGTTCGGTAAGCTGGTAATACTTCTCGAACTTCAGCCAAGCAACATGGAAGCGCGCGTAGAAGCGCGGGTTGCTGAAAGCCCGACTTTGAGTCTGTGTGTGAAGTGATGATGGAGGAAATCCATGTGGGACAGAACTTCATCCAGTGTATTCTCTCGGCCTTGACGTACTGAGATCTGGTGAAATACCTGTAAAAAGGCATGGATATCTCTGAGTTCGTTCCAATCGTTGTGGTCCAGTGCGTCTTTCTGTATTTTGGCATGATTTTCTTGGATCCAAAAT
>NW_019154065.1:57237-65780 GCF_001653235.2 Pochonia chlamydosporia 170
CGATGGGACTGTGGGGAAGCTTCTCCTTGAAGAGATCCATTTTATTCAGGAATAATATCAGAGCCGAGTTCGTGAACCAGCGGGCATTGATAATGGACGCCCACAGCATTAGGGCTTCATTCATTTGGTTCTGCAGCACACAGTTAACTCTCCAGGAGCTGACACAGGAGCATCTTTTCAGGATGCCTAACCCCTTCGCTATCCTCTACAAGGGACTGGTCATAGCCATTGATGGCAACAAGGAACAAAAGGCAGTGGACGTTTTCAAAACAGTGAAGCCATTTTCTGCGTTCTGATCGCTGGCCACCAACGTCAAACATCCGATATGTTAATGGCCCTAGGTCGAAGGCAATCTCTGTAATGCCGGTTGTCTTCAATCGCGAGTAGAGAATGTCCAAGTTGTTTGGGATATATCCATCAGTCCATATACGGTCCAGCTGGCCAATAAAACTGCAACCAAATTGTTAAAAACGTTACTGAAGTCAGAGATCAAATTGTGCTAACTGCGACATACTATGCCAGGTTGTCGTGCAGTGCATACTCATTGCCCTTCGCGATTGCAGCCTTTACGCCGCTGTCATACCACAATCGCTTGATCGACTCGAAGTAATCTTGGGGGAATCTCTCCCTGCGGCTTAGCTCATGCCTCGAGAGGATATGCGTCATGAATCTCTGCAAACATAAACTGTGCTTAGCCTAGGTCTCCATGTATCGATTGCCGCCCCCTCGCGGCTGCGTGTCACAGTTAGGGAGAATACACAAAGATTCACAAGGCTGCCATGGCGGTTGGAACGTTCGTCTGGTCGTTCTCTGAGTAAAGCCTACCTCGTTGTCAGGATGGTCAAATTGATAATTTAGCTTAGACATAGCCTCGTAGATAGTACGAAAGGACTCGACAATGTTGCGGAAGACGACAGGTCTCCACAAGAGCCTTTCCTGTTCGCTGAAGCCGCCGGAGTGAATCAACTTCATTTGCCTGAGAGTCGTAGACTTTCCAGATTCTCCCGCTCCTATTACATGCGCTAACATGTCACTTCATCTTTCATCGATAACGACCGCAGTACCGGAGCACCACCAAGTCAGTGGATGACGAAGTAGTGTGCAGGGTGCAACAGAAGAACTGACCTAGAAGAAGGATTTTAACTTCTTTGGCTGCGCTAGTGATGTGGCCTTGTACAGTACGTGTACGTACAGTACTGTATTTTAGCCCTAGTACCGTACGTACAATGGGGTTGTACAGTACAGTACATACATACAAATTTCCCCTTCCTTTTTGGGCAATAGTGAGCCCTGCCCTTGCACCATTTTTGAGCCTCAAACCTCAGATTCCACCTCAGTGTCAACACCCAATATATCACCCGTCGACTGTAATACACCTCCCACTCAAAATCCTCATTGGTTGAGGCCATCGCGCCGTCCATCCAGACCTTCTTGCCCTGCGCATTCACAAATAACTCGAGATATGAATCTTCGAGTTCTAGCCAGTCCTTCTCCTCAAGATCCGCCCAGCGCTTTTTTAGGGTTAGCTTTGGTGGGCGCCATCTTTTTAGCGATACCTTCAATTGGTACAAAATCAGGAGTGCGTTGAGCCAACAGAGCTTTTGTACAGCTCCGTATTTGTACGATGTGACCCACAAATTCCCCTATTTGGAATATCGTACGTACGCAGTACGCGTACGTACTTTTTCTTCTTGTACGTACGTACGTACAACAGTGTTGTACGAAAAGTACAACATCACTAGGCTGCGCTCTTTTCGGCATCCCGAATGATACATTCAATTTTGCGCGAGCGAAGAGCGTCGCCGCTGTCCTTGTCGATGGTCCCAAAGCACATGGCGAATGATTTGTCCTTGAACTTATGACTGCCTGTCCACAAGGCCTTGCTGCTTTGGTCAGCTAGAGTTTGGTGGTAACTCGAAGAAGTCACTGAGCCAGCCCAGCCTCATCAACCATCCGAGTTTGTTGTCGTCAACGACGTATTGTCACGGAGGAGAGGGCAGGCAGCCAAATATACATATGTATATACATAGAGGACGCCACCCCTCTATAGCCAACTGCGCTGCACTGTGACCGGGTCGGCTTGCTGCGTCGTTTCAACCACAGTCAGCCAAGTCGGATGGCCGCTTGATTCCAAATCGACATAACACGGTACATGGTCTAACCATATGCCCCCTGTAAAATAGGAAACAGAATAAATACTTGACAATAAAGGATGCCTGAACAGATACCTATTAATTCTGGATAAGTTAATTAAATTGTGTGCGACAAGGCTCGTCGGTGTTAGTAACCGGGACCAACTGCGACCCTGGTTGAGGGAGGCCCTGAGAATGGAATCGCTGCAGTCGAATGCCCTGCCCGCGGAAGCAGTGTTCCAAGAAGATTTGTGACCGTCTCTGTCCCCAATAAGATTCATCCATACCGGCGGTTGTCTCTTGTTTGGGAAGCCTACGAAAGAAATTATCAGGCCATGGCTTCATCGTCCCCAACGCAAAATGAAGGTCCAGGTCGAATCAACCGGCAGAAATGCTGTCGCTTTGAAATGGCGCGGTTATGGGGAGAAAATTTCCAGCGCTGTCACGATGACCCGTGCTATAAAATGTTGGCCAAATTACAAGTGTAAATCTTAAAGTAGACCAGCGCCCCATTTTGCTACGGGCCGAGGTGAGAAATCTAACCTGCTGCCTACCGGAACCATACCCTGGATTGTGGACTTCCAAATTTGGAACCACCCACCAAAGGCTTCCCCAGCAATGGTGACCCCAAGGGATAGCCCAATAGCGCAAGCCGAGCCGCTCTAGCCCACATGTCTTGTGGCACTAGGGTACATCAAACCGAGGCACTGGATATACTGCTTGGCCATTATGAATACGGGTCTCAAGTAATTTAGCCTCGTCGGGATGCATTTTGGAAGGCTGGAATGGTAAGGCTGTTGAGTCATTACCCGCCCAGAATCCGACAGCCTGAAAAAATACGCCGGGCAAGAGTATCTGGCTTCTAGTTCGGGTATTTGGGCGGAAGGCGAGATGCTAACATCACGACGAGATGACCTCTTACAGGCCCATGCAAAATACCACACTATCCCCCAAGTGAATGGCGATTTCCGGCAACGCATCCTCGGAATTCTTGAGCACTGGTTGAGCCATTCAATCAATTCGTCAACTGAGGTCGTTGTGCCGGAATATCTCGCGGTAATGTACCCCCTCTGAACTCATTCTGGTGCCCCTGAAACTCATGGATCCTTGTCAAACACTTTTCCAAAGAAGATCATTTCTTGATTTTCGAGAGCGACATATTTTGTGACGAAAGCAGGAACAGTGGCGCCAGCCAGGGCGTTTCGCAACCACGTCACTAATTCAGGCGTGTTCAGGAGCCTCGACTCTTCTATTTCGAACCTCCACTCGTTCCGGGTTGCAGCAGGGACAGTTTGCGGCTACGGCCGCAACGGCAAAGCCCCCCGAGTAGAGCTAGCCAATGGGAACCCTCGACGTAAACCATTGTTGTTGGGGTTTCATTGTAGTACTCCACTGGGTCTGCTAGTAACTGCCCACTCACCACGCAGAGTACAATTTTCATGGAAATAATCCTGGATGCTTAATTCAAGCGAAGCGCTATGCAGGGGCGTCTCACCTAATCCCCATAAGATGCAGTCGGGACCACATTCACATGGAGAAGATTCACAGTGCATGACGGTCAGTAGAGAGTTAATGGACGTGTAGCTCATAGCGACCAGCCCGGCCCCCAATACTGTTGAGCGCTTCGTGGGCCAACTGTATCAAACTTTTTCTATTTAGCAAGGGAAAACGCCGCGAGGCTATGTAGCGCTATGTATCATGGCACCTGCGTTCTGTTTGAGGTGCGGAGTCCAGGTCGGATTCTAAGTTACTTCACGATACGCCACTGTAAGCCATGGCTTGCCGACGCATACCACGTGGGCATTGTATGGAAGTTCGTGGCCGTTACGGTAGCCCACAGCCAAGCCCCGTACAGTCCGAGACATCAGTCACAGGTTACTCAGGCTACCGTTTAGGCATTCTCTTACTGGGAGTACTCAGGTTATGGTGAAAGGGTAAATATAGAGAATTCATTTCGAAAGACTCAAATCTAAAGGAAGCATTCCGAGAGTCGCATCCAACCCCACTCTGAACACTTTAGTGCCAGGCGCGGCCCGCCGTGGGTATATCGTACAGTGGGAGCAATTCATGTCGAGCGGCTCCCCACCACCAAATCTAGGTTGGGGTCGGCTGGGGAGTGGCTCGTCATTTATCTCCAGCCACCGTAAGTCTCCACCGACCTGGCTCCTATATGGCATATGACTAACATGGGCCACAGAACTACCACGGAGCCATCTCTCAGAAATCCGTCCGGGTTTGTGGGTTAACGACGAGGACAAAGTTGCGAAGTTCGACGGCTAACATACGGGAACACTTAAGAGTTTAGAACATTGTCCCTAGGATCCTGCGAGATATTGCTAGTCGTGCATCTTGCCTCAGGCAGTTTTTGTCACATTATGGGATGCATACAAGGGGGGGTGCTAAAAGTCCTCCCCTGGTGGTGCTCCACACTCATCGGGGTGGGGGCGCTGAGTAGGAAAATGGTCAATGATTCGGAAAAAAAATCGGTACATCGTTCAGCTACCATCTTCTTAAGGGAGCCAAGTACTATTGTTTTATGGATAGTTGCAAATTGGCCCTGCTACAACCAGTGCATTGAACTATCAGAATCGTTGTCTGCAGCGTCACCAGAAGTATGTATGCTCTAAAAGTCAGTATTTTCACTGCACATGTCGTCATCAATGTCGCTCCTAGCTTCTCCTAGCTTCTCCTCACCTTTGACTACTATACAATCACGTACTGGGCTCTCTACAACCTCAACCATCGTGATCTCGATGCAGGGTGGTCATCAATTCAATCAACGCACCCCTCTGGTTGACGAAAGATCACTATGTGCACCGTGCGAGCGTGCACGTACCATATAACACGCCGTGCCACCCTTGTTTCAACTCAATCGACACCCCAGATTGAATTGATGACCACCCTGTCTCGATGCCATTGGTCTCCAGGGAGAGCGCCTGGCGTTTGATGCCCGATCCTGGCCTTCTTGAATCACAAGGCTGACGCCTTCGCTGATTTTCTCAGGATCATAATGTTTTGGCCATGTGATTGTGTTGCTACACTCCGAACCGTGATAAAACAGTTGGCGACGGAGGTAGCACCGCTGGTATATCTAGTTCAGGCGGCTAAGAAGAGTGCGCCGATCGCTCTTCTGCCACTTGCTTTGCTGTTGTACTTTGTGTAATGTTGTTTTAGTGATACTGGACCTAACGATTGATCTAACTTCTCGAATCCAGCAGCGTACGTAAGCAGCCTCATCGCGAGTTTCCTTCTTCCTCAAACGCTGCCTCTTATCTTCCTGTGCCGCTAGTCTGTTGTACTCATCCTTTGCGACACGGATTCTCGCATCGTCAACAGTAAGAGGGCCGTACTTCCCTTTGGAGATGTGGCCTCCTACCATTATCATGCGAGTCATTTTATGCATGAGTATTGTCACACTTGCATGCCTAATCTGAAACCGTTTCTTGACAGTGTTGAGTCCCGACAGATGCACACCGGTGACTTGCGATAAACAAGATCAAGGAACGGTTCAAGTAGGCGCGGTCATCGACGGGTGCTGCTGGCCGAGGTCTCGGTAATGACTCGAACGTGCCGTCATTCGATGTTGCCCACGACTCCAATGACCCTCATTGCCGCAAAACTTATGAGATAGACGATGTAGATGCATCATTGGACAAACGGAGAGGGACATTCGCGTCCGCTACAGCGGCCGACGAACCTAGTGCCTCAGCTTGGGACGGACAGAGTCACACAAGCTAAACCTTTCTGGTTCAGCAGTGAAATTGAGGCTAAATTCGCCGGCGTATAGTCCGTATCTGCTACACAATACCGAAACTCGTGTTGCCGGTTGTTCATACATACATATGATCATAATAAGGTACATAGGTAATGCATAACACTGGGCAAAAGGCAGTTACTTCTAACTATGAAGAGGATGTTCCCACCTGGCATTGCGTGATGTTGATGCACCGTTACGGCGCCAGGATCAACTTGTCTGGGGCCACACCTTCTGCCAAACCTTCGAATCATCAATCGCAGAATGTGAATGTGGACTACATCCCGTGGTGTCGTGTGGAGTCTGGCGGACCCTGTATCTCGACTACATTTGATACCGATCGCCTGCACCTCATATATATAAGGCGGAATCTGGAGGCTGTGCCAGAACAGTCAGGTACTATTTTCATCACGGATTCGAAATCCGCCCTTGTCGTTGCTAGGGGTTGCTCGGAGCCTTTGTGTTCTCTGCGCCTATCTGATGGTAACGATAACACCCGGGTACCGGGCCGGGCTTGTCTTCCCCGTGCCTCCCTGTCTGGTAGGTCACTTGTAACTCTGTTACTTGCCGGTATACGGATAAACTCCAGTCTCCGGGTATACCTGGGCTTGGTGAAAGACTGGCCAACCCTTATCAATCGGCTTTTGGGGAACTTACAGCCCCTTATGCTACGAATAGTATATACTTTGGCTGGAATTGGGGAGCAGAGAAGGAGAAGAATGTAGAGGGGCCAACTAAATGACAAGAATAGGATCAGGGCGATATCGCCATTGACAGTGCTCCACCGGAACAGCTGCTCCTCAAATAGGAATCGTTGCCAAATCTCTTCTCTCCAGCTGGTGGCGCTCTTAGCGGCGGTTGAGATTGGCCCCGTCCTTTCCTTCTGGAAAGGCAAATAATCCAAAATACTGCGTACTCATCGCTGACAGTTTGCCTTACCTCAGTTAGAGTTACCTGCAGGCGTCATGCTCCAGTGTTTGTAGGGCTGTGATCGCGTAGCGGTGGCTAACGTGTTGTCAATGCAGTGAATAAACGCAGAGCTGTGGACTTCTTTCAGCATAGTACAATTTGAGTAGGGTGTCGAATTATCGCGCTGAAGCAGTTCCAGATATCACCAGTATGCGGAGGCGATTTCGTATACCTGTTTCTTGGAAATGCTAGCCAAGTCCTGCCTGTCCCCTGCTCATTCTGTCCAGCTACCTACATATTGCAGTGGCGAAGGGAGTGTGACAACTCATTGTGTAATAGCTCGTCGGGGAACAGGCATAGTCACTACCAGTAATGAAAAGTTTTGGGTTGATCTGTTGAGGTATGAGTTGTGTAGGTGGCTGTGCAATATCGTACGATACGCCGATAGATTTATGACCAATTGTACAGACTCGAGAAATCCTCAGACCAGACCCAAGTCTTGGCGGTCTAGACCGGGACCAAGTCAGACCAGACCATTCCGATCACTGATTGTACACCCCGGGAGGCTTAACCCTGCAGCTCGAGTCGTGTCCGCGATGGACTCTAGCAACGAGTCACAGATCAAATTGGCCGCCTCCGTGAGGAGCAATATCCCAAGCATACATACCCATTAGACGTCGGGTATAGAGAAATCTTCCTAAATTTATAGTGGGTTGCATTACGACAATTTCACCCCTTTGTAATCGAAGTGACGAAGTCACACCATGTAGTGGCACGATGGTACACTTCCGACGTCAAGATCAAGTGGCTCATTTAAAGCAAGCACGGTATGCTGTTGCCTGGAAGACAAAAGTACTCCAAAGGATTTAGTTTTCGTATGATTCCACTCTTTCACGTAGAAAATCAAGAGTCTCTCGTTGCCCGATTCACAAGGAATCTTCGGCCCGACGCTGTCCAGTTATCTAAACAACCGTGTTGTGTGACATCCGATCTAACATGCCATGCAGTACCTAGGGCCAGGTACACGGACCTTGTTGGTCGGCTGGATCAGGTTCGAACAAGTGACGGTATTAGCCTACACGGGGGTCACTGAGTAGGAAAATGGTCAGTGTTCGGAAAATAAGTTCAGCACTTGAAAATATACCTACACTGGCATCAACAAGTCCTATACCGCGAAGTCGCTAACAGCGCTGCTGACTTTGGCAAGACCGACTTCTTGTCTACCCTTCAGGAAATACGTACTCAAACATTCAAGAAGCACACAATTTTATCAGCTTAGGAGAACCTGTGGCCTCTTCCCATATAATCCGGCGGTAGTTCTTGGCCAATTCCAAGATGCATTATCGTCGTTAACCAAAGAAGTAGATCAACGAGATCTCCCCGGTTGTGTCGGGGGCGAGGAACCCGACCCACTATGAGAGAGCATGCCCTCAACCCCTCAGGAAAGCTCCGCGAACCTAGCATCACAAACGCCGCCTACAATTCGAAAGTTCGACTAGAGTAGCGTCACGACGCAGAAGATGAATCTTGGAACAATCCAGCGCTACCACAGCTACGTCAAGCTGCGGTTAGAGGTTTCCATTCTATCACACGCGCCGCTTACGCCATCAGTCACACGGTTGTATGAGAAGGCACGCAAAGCAGGACAACCCCCCGGCTCTAAACGTTACTAGAGCCACAGCGGAGATGAAGGCTCTCAGGGACAAGCAGCTTCGACGGTCTACCCTCCTCGGCAAGACATTAATTAT
>NW_019154065.1:69059-164406 GCF_001653235.2 Pochonia chlamydosporia 170
GATTACATCCCAGATGCAACATTCGATCCTTGCATTTGGTAAATGGGAGATGGTGATGCATCAATCCATACACTCCTCTCATTGATTGATATTGATTGATGCTCGTTGACGCTAGACATGGGACCCTTGCCAGATTCAGTAGTATTAGAGCTTGATATGTTCTCCTAAGCAGAATATACTTATTCACTAACACGCAGTAACATCAGCTAATATGGCGTTAAATCATTTGAATCTCGTCGCGTCGCGTCGCGTCTGGAAACCCCTATTCCTGATAATTAATCGGCCATTACTTTAGGTATGGCAAACCACCCAGGCGCAATCCCCTTTGACTCCGTCCTATCGGTCGACAATAAGCCTGCCGTACCATTTGACTGGAATCCAACTCCAGAGGAAGAAGCCCGCATCTTCAAACGATGGCAACGGTTCACAATAGCTGAACGATCAAAAGATACCTCGTCTTGGGTGTGGGAATACGGCATTGAGATCCAGTCTCAGACAACGAGACGATGGATTTGTATGCCGTGTATCCGTCAAAAAAGCAACAGCCCACAATCCTACGATTCTAGAGGCACACAAAATGCTGAACATCACTTATGGAAGTCCCACGGTCATTGGGATCTATCAGGAAAGCGCCCCGCACCCTCGTTGGCGAAGGGAGGGAAGAGGATGTTCCCTTCTATTACAGATATCTTCAATCTCGGCCGAGATGACCCAAAGGAACAGTCCTTAGCCAACAATCTAATTAAACGCTTTGATCGAGAGCACTTCCAAAAGCTTGTTATTAACTGGATTGTTGATAGTCAGCAGTCTTTCCAACAAGCCGAGAACCCTCGCCTCCGGCACATCTTCGAATATCTTAACCCTGCCGTTCGGGTCACGGACGCCCACATCTCGAGGCATACTGTTCGGCGGCTGGCAATTCAATACTTCGAGAAACACCAGACCAGGGTGAAGGGAATACTAAAGGAAGCTCCCGGGCAGATTCACATTGCCTTTGACGGCGCTAGGAGCAGGAACCGGCATACATTATATGGAATTACGGCATTGTTTAGAAACGTCAAGAATGAGCCGCAGAAAATCGTCCTCGGGCTTCCCGAACTAATCAACCGGCACACCGGAGCGAATATCGCGGCAGAGGTACTCGACGTTATTAGCTCCTTTAGCATAGAGGACAAGCTTGGCTATTTTACTCTTGACAACGCGGGCAACAACGATACGGCGATGGAGATTATCGGCAGAAATCTCGGCTTTGATCCTATCCAGCGCCGGATCCGTTGCACGGGACATATACTCAACCTCGTTGTCAAGGCTCTACTCTTTGGAAAAGATGTCGAAGCCTTTGAAGAATCCCTTGTTAAGGGAGAGCTTCTTGCCAGGGCAGCACACGATGAGTGGATGAAGAAGGGGCCTGTCGGAAAAGCTCACAACTTTGTAGTTTGGCTTCATCGGTCGGATATGTTAACCCAGCTGCTCAGGCAGTTGCAACGGGAGTATTGCGCAGCGTCTAAAGACCCAGAAATGCAGAGCCAGAGTCCACTGGATGTCCATCTCGATAATGATACAAGGTGGTTGTCCCAATATTACATGATCCGGCGATTACTTAAGCTGCAGCCGTTCTACGATGAATTTATTATCAAGGCAAAGAGACTTTTCCAAGAAGCGAGGAAAGGAGAGAGAGATGCCAAGTTGCCACCCTGCCTTGAGAAGAAGAGCCTTCTTGGCGACAATGACTGGGCAGTCCTTAGAGCCTTTGAGAATATCCTGCACGACTTTTACGTTGTTGTCCAAGTCCTTCAGGGAGATACCCAGTCCCGTAGGCGATCGACCGGCGTCGAGGAGACCTTTGGGTCGATGACTGATGTTCTTGAAGCCTTTGAGTTTCTGCTCGGTAAACTTGAAGAAGCGAAGGCCCTTATTCATCAGTATCCTGAGCCAGAGCAGTTTGGCTTTAATATTAACTTAGGCTGGATGAAGCTCGACAAATATTACCATACTCTTAAGGATTCACCTGTCTATTACGCTGCTGCTGCCTTACACCCAGCTGTCCGTTGGACATACTTCAAGGATATCTGGAGCCAGGACCATCCGGATTGGATTCAAGAGGCAAAAAGTCTTGTCCAGACGCTTTGGGATACGGAATGTAATTTGGAAGTTAGGACTACGCCTAATGAAGGTCCTGTTGTTAAGAAGCGCAAGACGAAGCTCTCTTCTTTTGATAAGTATCGCGAGGCTCATCGGGGAGGCCAGTCACCTAGGCCTCTGTCAATGATTTCGTCGGTAGATGAATACAGCCGCTGGCAGTCAGACGTAAGCATAGCGGATGGGGATGTTACAAATCCGGTCCAATACTGGATCTCGAAGCAATCCGAGTATCCCCGGTTATCCCGCATGGCTTTAGACGTCATGACCGTGCCAGCAATGAGCGCCGAATGCGAGAGGCTTTTTTCGTCAGTTGGCTTAATGGTTAAGGGATTTTCGGGTGATGCGCCGGATCTGGTGATCTGCCGGATTACCTCCACTCTGCACACCGCTTTTTAATCAACAATCACTCAACAACCATGGAGCCGATTGATGAAGCTCTTGAATTCCTGAAATCTGCAGACAAAATTAATTATGCTAAGGCAGCACGACGTTTCAATTGCGATGAGACTACGCTGCGGCGCCGGCATCAAGGCAAACAGAGGTCAAGACGGGATGCTGACAGATTGTATAAGTCATGTCTATCAAAACAACAAGAACGAGATCTTATTGCCTATATTCACAAGCTTTCATCGCGTGGCATCCCCCCCACGCTATCAATGGTAAAGAACTTTGCGCAGGATATCGCGAAAATTAAGGTCGGAAAGGACTGGCCGTACAGCTTCGTTCGACGCAATCGTAATGAGCTTGGTTGCATCTGGTTTGACGGGCTAGACGCCGCGCGAAAGAGAGCCGATAATGCCTCTAGGTATAAGGATTATTTTGAGCTTGTAAGTCAACGTGCAACGCTCCCCATTCGCGGCTGATGGTAGAAGATCCGCACGAAAATCGAGAAATACAACATTCTGCCTTGCAACACATATAACGTGGACGAAAAGGGGTTTCTCTTGGGCGTGATTAATAGGACAAAGAGAGTATTTTCCCTAAGTGTCAAAAAGCAGGGTAAATTACTCGGCGCATCGCAAGATGGCAATCGATCCTGGATTACCTTCCTGGCATGCGTCTGCCAGGATATGACATCGCTGCCGCCATTTCTCATCTACCAAGGCAAGCCAGGGCAAGTCCAAGATTCTTGGCTTGCAGAGTTTGACCCAGAGCATCAATCGGCTTTCTTTACAACCTCGGAGACGGGGTGGACAAATCACGAACTTGGGAAAGAGTGGCTAATAGGCGTTTTCGACCGCTTTACCAAGGCGAAAGCCCGCAACGGTCGTGATTATCGTCTCCTTATTACTGATGGCCACTCCAGCCATGTTAATATGGACTTTCTAGAGTGGTGTGACCAACATAGGATTATTATTGCGGTGTTCCCTCCCCATTCCACACATCGGTTGCAGCCCTTAGATGTGTCGCTGTTTAGCCCTCTGTCAACCGCATACTCAAATCAGCTTATCCAGTGGACGGCAAAAACACAAGGCCTTATTAATCTATCAAAGCGCGAGTTCTGGACTTTGTTTTGGAGCGCATTTGAAACTTCCTTCTCTGCCGAGAACATTGCGAGTGGGTGGAAACGCACTAGTCTCTTGCCATTTGACCCAGAAGTCATTTTATCCCAGATCACCGACAAAGAAGAAGACAATTCAGATACAGGTGGAGACTCTGCAGAGTCATTGGCCCTCCAACAACCTACTGCTCGAGATTTACGCCGACTTGTAGACAAAGTTGTCGATACGTCCGCTGCAGATAGGGGCCGCAATAGCCGAAAGCTGAAGAGCACTCTCGAAAGCCTTCAATCCGAGGTTGACCTGCTTCGATATGAGAACCAAGGACTCCGTGAGACAATTATTCAGGAGAAGAAGCGCAGGCAGCGCGGTAAAGCCTTAAAAGATCTACTTTTTGATCGAACAGATCCTAACGCAGCCCAGGTGTTTAGCCCAGCAAAAGTCGCACAAGCTCGCGTAAAGAAGGCAGAAATAGACGCGCAACGGAAAGAGGAGGCACTAAAGAAGGAAGCCCAAAAGGTTCAGCGGCAGAAGAAGGCAGCAGAGCAGAAAGCTCTAGCCCTAGAGAGAAGGAGGCAACGTGAGGCAGAAACAGAGAGGAAGCGGCAGGCAAAAGAAGCCAGACAACAAGAGAGGGAGGAAAATCGGCAGATCCGACGAGATCTCGAGCGCCAGGATCTAGAAATAGCACATAAAATGCAACATAAAGGACAGGCGGCTTTAGACGGTCGCGAAAAAAGTGCGGATGTTGAGGATGAAATAATCGTCGCTCTTCCACCTACACGGGAGCCACCGGCCGCATGGAAGACGCCAGATCCACCAAGACAAAATGCGAAACGGAAGGCAATAGCCACTCCAAACCGCACTGCTAGCCCAAAAAAGCCATTTCTCGTTGTTGAGAATGATCGGGAGATAGTGGTAGCATTTTGGGACTCTAGGAGGCCGCAGCGCAATAGCAAGCGGCCGCGATGGCTTGAGGACTATGAAATAGAATGATACGCATCTAGCAGCAGAATTTTCATTATATGCTTGATTTTGGATGATTTAGGATCACGATTGTGGACTTGTTGTCAGTTAATGCCTGGAGTGCAAGCAGTGAAGCTAGTAGTTGGTCACTCATCCAGTCCAACTGAGCGAGTTGCCAGTTGATCCAGTCCAGTTGGCCTGTTTCTAGACTGGATCACTCAAATGGATGGGCTTCAACTGGACTGGTTAGGCGATGTAACTCACTCAGTTCGACTGGCAGTTGGACTGGATGATTATGTAATTGTCAAACGGGTGGCGGTCTCGGTATTTGGAATACCTGGGTTTGTAGCTATTGATAGAACAATTTGTTGTGTAAGGCTCTTTCAAAACGTTTGAGGACCTTCTAAGCCGTTTGAGGCGACTTTTGATACAGCGAAAAATCCAGTGAACAGACGTTCTGTAATACTGTACTTCTATATGTTAGAACCATAACGACTGTATGATAGAACAGCAATTAACTCAATCCACGCACAATTAGTTCGCACAATCCAACAGTAATATACTCTGAAGCCTGTATGATACTCGGAAAAAGACTCGTATCATTAAAATTAAGAAACAATATCACAACAGTTACAACTCACTATTTTCCTACCAAGTCAAGACATACTATGGCTTTACAGGCTAGCTCTATTCTAACCTCTGTTTCTGAGCAGGATTGGAGTGATATCGACCCTGCTCTCCCGCCCCTTACATCGTCATCACTAGCTCCTTCAGCTATTACTGATGGCGATGGCAACGGCGAGGTCAATGAAGGAGAAAAGCTCACTTATAAACGCACATCAGAAGTGTGGGACCACTCTTTTTACTCACGGCACAAGATTATAAAAAATTCGAAAGGGCAGAGTATTTGGAGGTGTAAATACTGCTCTAAAACCTATGTGGATACTGGTGGAACTGGCAACGCAAAAACTCACCTTGTCAAGCATCACAGCCGTCAAATTCAGACACAAAATGAGAAGCGTATAAAGGGATATCAACATACTATTGATATGGCCCAATTTCGCGCCCGGTCGGATGCGGCAAATCATAAGTGTCGAAGGCTTAATATGGGAGATGAAGGAGATGACGAAAGAGGTCAGGGAAGTGAGCTTGATCCAGCTGTTTTGGAACAATTGTACGTTGCTTGGATCACAACTTGTGGCGTGGCTTTTGAGATGGTGGAGAGGAAAGAATTTAGAGCGTAAGTAGGAATTCTACGTCCAGTTTTATATGTTGCCATTTATACTAACCTACTCTTTTGTAGATTTACTCGATACCTTAATAAGAATGTCGATGTACGTCTCCCTAGTTCAGCTGATACTATTCGTGGATGGACAATTCGAACATTTGAAGGTCAGAAAAAGAGGATCCGGAAAGAACTACAAGAAGCTCTCTCCAAAATTCACATAACTGTCGATCTTTGGACCTCTGGCAACCGCAAGTCTATTTTGGGTATAATTGGACATTATATTGGAAAGGAAGGCAAACTTAAACATAACGTTCTTGCAGTTCGAGAGCTTCAGGGAGATCATGGTGGCGAGAACCAAGCAGCTGTTATTGCAGACGTTCTTGTGGACTATGAAATGGAGTACAAATTGGGCTTTTTCGTAGGGGATAATGCTCAGTCAAACGACATACTCTGTACTGCCCTTTCAGCTTGTACGTTGATCTACGACGTGACTCAATATTATACTAACTTCTTCATAGGGTTAGACCTGAACAAGTCCTTTGTTTGGGATCCAGTATTTCGAAGACTTCGATGTAATGGCCATATAATTAATCTCTCCGCACAAAGCTTCTTATTTCCGAATATCCCTGACAAAGATAATCTGGTCGTTTTGGACTCTCAAATCAATGGTCGTCTTCCAAAGGAATTCAATAAAGAACAGATGAAGATGTGGAGGAAAAAAGGGCCACTTGGCAAGCTTCACAACATCTCAGTTTACATTACACTGAGTACACAACGTCTAGATGCCTTCAAGGTGGTTTCTGGCAACCTACGCCTTCCCCGAGATAACTCCACTCGTTGGAATTCGTGGTATCGGATGTTAGCCCGAGCACTGATACTGCGAGAGGCTATTAATACTTATACCTTGATGAACCGAGCAGATCTTCAACAAGATATACTCAGTGATGAGGATTGGGCAGAACTTGAGTCGTTGATCGAGTATTTAGAAGCATATGACCATGGAACACTTGCCTGTGAAGGCCGATACTCTACGGCAGAGACAATTCTTCCAATTATGGAGTTTTTACTTGAGATTTTCGAAGAAGGCAGACATAAGCATGTCAATAATCCCTTTCTTGGGCCTTGCTGTCAAGCAGGTTGGGATAAGTTAGAGAAGTATTACAATAAGACAGGTGAGTCATGTGCTTATGTTGGAGCTGTTATTCTTGTGCCTACTCACAAGTGGGAGTTCTTTGAAAAGGGAGTCCTGTGGAAGGATAAATGGGTTCAAGATGCTCAAGCTGCTGTACAAATGGTCTGGGAGAATGAGTATAAACAAGTCGAGCCTCCCCTTCCAGTTCCCCGTTCGCAAAGTCATCAGAACGATAGGAAGAAAGAAAATCGGTTCAAGACTTGGTCACGGCAGCATACAAAGGTTCCAGAGGTTATAGATGAGTACAAAAGATACTGCAAGGAACCAGTGATGGAAATGGACCCGGATGAGGTATTTGATCCGCTTGAATGGTGGCAGGAGTCCACACAACAAAAGGTCTATCCATATCTCTCAAAAATGGCTCTAGATTTGCTCTCAATCCCAGCAATGTCAGCCGAGGTTGAAAGATTGTTTTCTAGTTGCAAGATTACAATCACCGACCGAAGGAATCGCATTGGGATTGATGCTGTAGAGGCTATTGAGTGTTTGAAGTCGTGGCTACGGGAAAATAACGTTGCATGGGTTGATGAGGAGTGGATAGACCGATGGGTAGCAGAGGTAGAGGCGGAGACACAAAAAGGAAAGGAAAGGGTAGAATAATGTAAATAGTTTATAGTAGGAAAAGAGAGCATGGTGACAGCAAGGTAGCAACAGCGAGGTGTACATAGCTTATATTGATATCTGTCGTAAAGGATGGGGCCGTACCGCCGCTAGCTATATATAGTAATCCAGTCCAACTGGCAGTTCAACTGAGTGGCAGGCCTCACTCAACTGGATGGGCTTCAACTGGACTGATTATATAGCCAACTGACTCAGTTGGGCGGCTGAACTCACTCAGTTCAACTACTAGTTTCACTGAGTGCAAGCGGGAGTAAATCCGGCAGATCACCAGATCCGGCGCATCACCCGAAAATCCCTTACCGAGGAGCTTTGCGGAAAAGGGCATTCAGAACGCGAATGCTCATCTGTTCAAGGATCACAGAATATGCGCACCCGGCGAGGCGACAAAATCGTCGGCTCAAAAACAAGCAGAAAAGGTAAGGAACAGGGACCAGAGGTCTATTGCTGATGTGATGAAACTCGATACAAGGCTCCCACGCGAGCAAGACAGTGCGAATAAGCTCGTTCAAGGCTTCGACCGGAAGTTGTCGCGTTACGCGGTTCCAATTCAATTTTTACTACGCTGAAGACCGCAGTTCTTGATTTAATAGCCTGTCAATTGCTTGTATATCTGAACTTTTTGTCCTCCTCTTGCCAGAGGGATTCACGTCATTTATCTTAGCAAAGAAGCATTATTTCCAGCCTTCTAATTATTTCCAAGTGGCTGGCCAGCCTCTTCACCTTCTGATATCCATGATTTTATGACATCCAGCAATTACTCTAAGTCTGCTTGTTCAATCAACAGAGGCAGCCTTATCCGACAGAAGTACTTCCAACGACTTCTACTCGAATGGATCATTGAGGAGAATCACTCTTTTACTGTTTGTTGTGAACAAGGAAGACTGCGAAGAATATTCGAATATCTCAATCCCCTTGTGAAGATAACCGACGCCAACATTACGAGGCCGACTATTCGCCGGAAAGTTCTCTCGGCCTACGAAACACATAAAAGTAAGGTTGCAGAGGTTTTGCGGTAGTCATCGGGCCTGATTCATGTCTCATTTGACGGATGGAAGTCAGGGAATAGACACAGTCTGTACGGAGTTGCTTGCTTCTTTCGGGACGAGAACAGTCAGCCGCGAAAGCTAGTGCTTGGCGTCCCTGAGCTGCGAACGCGCCATTTTGGGCACAATATTGCGGCAGAAATACTTGACGTCCTTGACGCGTATGGAATTAAGGATAGGGTTGGGTACTTCACATTAGATAATGCAGAGAGCAATGACAAAGCGATGGAAGTAATTGGTGGCGAGCTTGGCTTCATGGGATCGACGAGGCGTGGCCGCTGTTTCGGCCACACTCTAAACCTCTCCGCGAAAGCTCTTCTTTTTGGCCACAACGTTGAGGCGTTTGAAGAGCAGCTGTCAGGTGCAGCAGCCTTATCTGAGGCAGAGCACACGCTTTGGCGGCGCAAGGGACCCGTCGGAAAGTTGCACAATCTAGTCGTAGATATTAGGAGGTCGGATCAGCTTATTTATCTCCTGCGAAGTATACAGCGGTCAGAATTCGACATGTCGGCTGATGTTAGGGTCAGAGCAAGCAAGACACTCGATCTAATCATTGACAACGATACACGATGGCTTTCTCAACTATATATGATAAGGCGAGCCATTACTCTCCGTCCATACCTTGAGCAGCTTATATTGAAGCATCGCCAGCAATGGGAGCAAGATAACAGGTCAAAGAGGACAGGCAATTTAAGGAAGTCGGCCAAGGAGCCGCGGATTTGCTTGGAAGAAAACCAGTTGACGGCTCATGACTGGACCGTCCTTGGGCATCTCGCTACACTTCTTGGGTTCTACGAAGATGCCGTCAAGACTCTAGAAGGCGATGGTCAGCAGCGCAAGCGCAAAGGTGGATGGGTGGGCTCCTACGGGAATGTGTGGGAAGTCATTCAAGGATTTGAGTTCCTTCTAGAGGTCCTCGAAGAGTATAAGCAGCTTGCGTCTGGAATACCTGACCCGGAGCATTTCAGAATTAACATCAACTTGGGATGGGAGAAGCTGAACAAGTATTACTGCGCGTTGGACGAGACACCAATTTATTATACGGCTTTGGCCCTGCATCCGGCTTTCCGATGGGGATATTTCGAGAACGAGTGGAAGGACAATACGAAATGGGTGACGAAGGCGAAGCAAATGGTTCGAGAAGTGTGGGAAACGGAATATCGCAACCTGCAAATAGACTCAAGCCCCGTGGTCCACGAACCGGCAGCTAAGCGGCAGCGCAAGTACTACAACCCTTTTCAGGCGTATTGTGAACGCACTCGGCCAGTCTCTAGATGCGGCAGGGTTAAAGAGGAAGGGTCGTCGCCCGCTCGCATAGATGTGGATGTTGACGAACTGGAATTATGGCAGTCATCGAGAGAGGATGGGGACAGCGACATTAGAGATCCGATAACGTACTGGCATGAGCGCCGACGAGGATATCCACGCCTGTCGCGAATGGCGCTGGACTTCCTTACGATTCAGCCAATGTCAGCTGAGTGTGAGAGATTGTTTGCGGCAGCGGGACGCATGGTAACACCGCTGCGAAGCCGGCTTGATGCTGATATCATAGGAATGTGCCAAGTGCTACGGTCGTGGTTGAGAGCTGGGGTAATCGACGACCTAGACGTACTGCTTCTTCCCGTTGAGACTGTTGACGGTGAGGAGCCCGTAGAAGACACTGATGGGGGGGAGAGTTCGGGTGATAACTCTGATGAGGTAGACGACACCGCGTGATCGCAAAATTAGAAGTACAAGTAGTGAATGAGAGAGGGAAAATGGCCACAGCCTGAATGACTAATCAGTCAACTGATGGACGTCAATGTCCATTAGGCACACATTTTGTCAATCCACGGCTGTATCTCGTTGACCAGGTCAACTCAACGCAACTGAAGCAATTTGTGGGTTGAGTTGAGTGGTTTACACCCTTGGTTGGCTATGCCACGGACTTCTTTAGCTTCTTTCAGCTTGGTCTTTAAGTTTCGCAGCTCTTGTCTCAGGTCGTCATTTTCATTTCGAAGTTTTATTATATACGAAATGGCATTTTCCACCACACTTGCTTTGCTGTTCAGAATGTTCGAGTGTGCCTTGCCATCCTTGTGCTCCACATCATCACCCTGGTCCAACTTTTGTTCATCCAACAAAAAGCTCGCCATAATTTGCAGAGCAGAATTGATACGGTTTCTTCGTCCTTGCTCGGCAACCTTGTGAGATATTCGTTTTGCGGTGAGATTCGCTGACGCCTCTGCTGGATATGAAATTCCAGGCACTGCATTCATTTCCAAGATATTATCGTAGTTTGATTTGGTCATGAGCAACCGCGAAACTGTGTCCGCCATCGATAGGCCAGGAGTTCTCGGAAGTAGAAGCTTAATCTTCGGAGATGTTCTTAGTAGCAACGTAGGGGAGGAGTGGATTGATCGAATGAATCATTTCCTGCTATTTTTGGCAGCGATTGGAGCCGTCTTACGCGCTCTAGACGCAGATGATACCGGGTGTAGTTGAGGACCTTGTCTTGCTGATACAGTTTCCGGGTTTTGCACGGTATGGGACAGGAGGGGCTGTTGCTCGGCGTTCCTCGATAAGTACGGTTCGATGTGGGAAGTCTGTGACACATGGGATATGTTAATCGGCGCGGGCGGTCTGTTTGATATTGATTCCAGTAGCTCAAGTAATTCAATATTCTCCGTGGAAGTGCCCAGTTCCTGACGGAGCTCTTTTTCGTTGATTGCGCGTGGCTTCTTGGCTTTCGAAGCGGGGAGTCTCATGAACGAAGTTAGCGGAGCGGGATGAGGCTGCTGCTGTTGGTTCTGCTTTCCTTTCTGCTCTTCGGCCAGGGAATGAGGTTTGGATTGCTGCGTGCTGCCTTTCTGTGTTTGGATGTGGGGTGATCTACTAGAGGATTTTCCAGTCAGGACTGGAGGGGGCACAATTTCAAGCACACTTTTGGATGATGCGGACACATTTTCCTCGGAGCCTTCAGATGATGAGGCTGGCCGAGGAAGCAATCTCTGAACCGATGATTCCGACAAATGCTTCTCCTCAACTTCAGTCACCACTTGTGACCTAGTACCAGGGCTTGGTCCCATTTTCCAGTGCTGGGGTTTGACCAGGTATGAGTCCTTAATGCATTTATCCTGTTCCTTGATTGTCTTGTACTTGCTAGCCTCATTGGCCAAATCTGTACTTGATCCGCCTGATGGAGGCATGCCAAGGTCTTTTAGATCCATATCCGGTGAGTTGCTAAACTGGGCGCTATTGTCGTAAACAGACGGTGGGTCGTTTTGGCCATATGAAGCAGATGAAGTAGACGGGCCAAAGCTTGCTCCATGTGTCGTAAAGGCATTTTCCATGTTGATGTCAGGATCCAAGGTCATCACATAGTCGGCATCGAGAGACGTAAAGGCTATCTGTGGCATTAATTAGCTTTCACCTTCGATGCTCTGGACAACTTGACCATTTTTTGATTATATTGAACCTGGGTGGGAGATTCGGTTTGATTCCAATTGTACTCACATCTTGCTGCTCTAACATTCGATGCTGATATCTCCAATGATAAGGTGTTCGCTGAGGCATCAGCTCTGCCTGGGAGAAAAATTGGCCGCTACCAGGAGCTATCTCCATACTTTTGTCGGATAAGGCTGCCTCTGTTGATTGAACAAGCAGACTTGGAGTAATTGCTGGATGTCATAAAATCATGGATATCAGAAGGTGAAGAGGCTGGCCAGCCACTTGGAAATTAATTAGAAGGCTGGAAATAATGCTTCTTTGCTAAGATAAATGACGTGAATCCCTCTGGCAAGAGGAGGACAAGAAGTCAAGGATACACAGGCAATTGACAGGCTATTGAATCAAGAACTGCATCTTCAGCGTAGTAAAAATTGAATTGGAACCGCGTAACGCGACAGTAGGAGTCCAGGGCACTCGCAATCCCTTGTTCAGTGGCAACCTGCAGCATTTGATACCAACTATTCCACCTCGTACGATTGTCCAGGGGAATTAATCTCCCTGCAAGCTCCTTGAACTCTTTGGTACGTCCTGACGAACTCCGAATGTTGACAACCAAGTTGTGCAGTTTGCCCAACGGGCCAAGGAGTCGAAACTTAGCCCGCTGCTTTTGGATTTCCGCATGCCCTTCGCTGTCATCGTACTGTTCACATTGGTTTAAGTCTAGCGAATCTTTGAACAAGAAAGCCTGGACAGCCAAGTTAATTACATGGCCGAGACATCGGAGGCGGTGAACTTCCGGATCCCAATCAATGTCCTCCTCTTCCCTAAGACATGTGCTCGACGCTCGACAGAGGGTGTCATTCGTGCTCGAGTTATCTCCCACAACACTACCAATGCGTCGCAAAATGCCAAAATCTCGCAAGGCCGGAAGAAGGGTAACGAATTGTTTTTCACCTGAGTGGTTTGCTACTGGGCGAAGGGCAAGGAGGGCTTTGCTTCGCGTTTCTTGTGCGTGGTCGACAAAGTGAGCACATATTCCAAGGAGAAGGAGTCGATTTGGAGACGTCCAAATATCAAGAAAAAGATGAATCTTAGATATTGCTGACTGGAGCTTCTTTCGTATGACATCCTTTGCCGACAGGAAATGCTGGTCTATGATTTTCGGTATGGTTGAATGGGCGAAGGGGAGGAAATCCTTTGCAACTGGGTTCAAGGTAGAAATGAAGAGATGGAATTCACGGGATTCGACAATTCGGTAAGGGAGGTTTCGTACAACGATTAGCCATGCCAAGGCCTTGTTTATTTTGTCTTGATCAAGGTAACTTTTGAAGACCTGCGCCTCGATCTCGGTTGTGCGACCCAGATCCTGCGCTTGCTGGTACAGCTGTTCAAACCCTTCAAAAATGGACGACTGAAGAGGGGTCAAATCTTCTATAACCCGGATATTGTGTTTGCTCTCGAGGTGTTTTCGAAAGTTAGTGGTAACCGACGTGCTGTACGCATTCTCCTGGGGGCAATGACGGCAATAGAGAAGGCGATTCCGGCCTTTGAACTCCGTTTCTCCCCTCACGGCCGTACGAGCATGGCTCCAAGTCCCCACTGCAGTTCTGCCTCTCGTATTGCGAGACCTTGAGGTCGAAGACTCCGATATTATTGATTCGGAATCGAAGAAGGATATCACACTTTCAGACTCCATCACGGCCGCAACCTAACCATACAATTTGGTGGGGAAAGTGACTTGTGGATGTGTGGATTCTTAGCGGGGGTTAGGCCCTCAAACCCTTGGACGGTCCCCTGTAGCGTTCCCTGTACGGTCCCCTGTTAGTGGCACAGCCTCGCCAATAGTTTAATGAGTATTGCAATACTATTATCCATATCGATACCCTGTCCATGTCCATATATGGAAAGGGTATTTCCATACTTGGGTATGGAAAACCACCCTGGTGCAGTGTTTGCGGCATTGCTCTTCGTTGCTCTATTCATTAGGTTCTTGGCAACTCTGCCTCACAATACGCAGACACCGTCGAATAAAGGCAAAACTTTTGTCGACATTGTCATTATTTCTCTGACTGTCTTGGTTATTGCAGTCCCAGAAGGCCTCCCACTGGCAGTTACTCCAGTGATGTAAATAGTGTGGCCGTAAATAAGACGATATCGTATTCAATATCGTATTGCCTGCACTGTATTTTTATACCGTGCAGTGCAAGAAAAATAGAAAACCGTGCAGTGCAGTGCGAGGTCGTTCGAATATCGTATAATATGATATTCATCCAGTGCAAATACAGTGCAACACGAGTAATACGAGGCCCTTACTGTACGCATCAGGCGTAATGAATGAAGATCCCAATTGAAGGATTTCTCTGCAATAAAGCGTGTCAACCCCTGAAATTTCACTTCCGTCGACAATTTTTGATCTAATACATAATGACTTCTCAACACTCAGGTGTTGCCGCTTCCTTTACGGCTATAGCATCCCCAACATCCCTAGTGGCTGATTCATCAGCTGCCAGCGACAACGGAGATTCTGACATGGGAGAAACGTATACTTCGCCGTTGTCGCCCTCTCAATTCAAGAAGAAGAAGCGTACATCGAAGCGCTCTCGTCTCTCGGAAAAAGCAAACTATTACATGTTGGCCGCGAATAGCTTCATAATTTACGGTTGGTGAGACATTGTAGAACCTCAACCTTGCTCAATTTGGTTAGCTTCATGCCTGGGCCATGCGGCTCTTTGCACGCCGTGCAATACAATATTGCAATACGATATTGCTCAAATACAGTGCAATACCGTATACCGTGCAGTGCAGCAAATTCCTAAACAATACAGTGCAGTGTGAGGTCGAAAAAATATCGTATACGGTATTTTGCACTATTTACTTCACTGTTCTTCCCTGCGTTTTTTACCGCATTTAAAGCCGCAATGACAAGAGAAAATATTCAGGGAGCTTTTTGAGGCGCAGGACTTATTCCATTTAATCCAAAAAGCGTCTTATCGCGCCTAGATGTGAGGCTACGGACTCCAACGCCAGTTGAAGAGGCACTAGAGCTACCAAACGCGTGGGTTCCAAAGACCCCAAACAACCCAACCGAGGCGACTTCACAAACTAATTATATTAAAAGAAGAATAAGCCGACATCAGGGAAGCTCACTAACATCAATTTTAGATGCTATGGATCAATTTGCGAAGGCCACATGCGGAATAATGCATAAGATGGCTCTCCTAAAGGCTGAGAACCAGCAACTTCGAGAGGCAAATGCACTATTAAGTAAGCGGCGTAGAGCTAAAAAAACACGCTTACGTCAAGGCGGCAGTATAACTATTTCCGAGGGACAAGCTCTTCAGGACCAGAATGATGTAGAAGAGCAGATTCAGCAAGAA
The DNA here is from genome assembly GCF_001653235.2 of Pochonia chlamydosporia 170. Taxonomy (NCBI): domain Eukaryota; kingdom Fungi; phylum Ascomycota; class Sordariomycetes; order Hypocreales; family Clavicipitaceae; genus Pochonia; species Pochonia chlamydosporia. The sequence continues at coordinate 84,557 of NW_019154065.1, forward strand.
GATCGCAAGATAAGAGGTCGAAAGCCCCGGGATGAGACAAAGGGACGGCGATGTGGTGTGTGCGGCAATACTGGTCATAATGCGCGAACTTGTCAGATTGATTTAGAGACATCTAATAAAGAGGATAGCAGTGAAGATTAATTGATTTCTTTTGTTCTGGTTGTTTTTTTGTAGAATCTTTGTAACGAGGTAGGTTAGGGTGTTCCGCTCGCTTGTGTGTTCCACTCGCTTGTGGATTACGTTACCGGTAACGTGTTGTCATAATATACATTACGGTACACAGCAGGCCTGACAACAAGCCGCCTGTTCGTTAGTGACAGCTTCACGGCCAGAGGATACAGTCACTTGCAATAAATGCAACGAGACGAGCCAAAGACTTTCTTCAATGCCGCTTCTATATTTCGCGATGGATATCTACTATCCAGGATTACTGATAGCAGTGTTTGCCAGAAACGTCTCGCAGGGGGGAACCAAGCGAGAGGAAAGCCAGGCACCTGACGCGGTCGGAAGACTTCTCTCGCAAGTGACTTTGAGGTTGCAATACAATCGTGTATTGACCAGCCATTGATGCCAAGACCACAGATACTTATCGCGCCTATACGAATACAATGTTGGCATCCTTCTCATCAAGTCAAGCTATTGGATTTGTGCTTACCTGAGCTAGTGCCAAAAAGTATGTCGAAATTGTACTGCACGGGGTACGGCAGCCCAATGCGTTCTTGCAGCTCCTGAAGAAATCGTAACGGAACACATGCTCGAGTTCCACCACCATCGATGCACAACACACGAACCGTTGCCGTATCTGGTTTGAATCGAATGCGTATGCCATGACCACCGCACAAGAGGCAATTGTCTAGATACAGGTATACACCTCGCTTTATTCCGAATATTCGCATGCATATATCGCAGACCCAGTGTCCACAAGGAAGTTTATATTTTGGCCGCCTCATCATACAACTATAACATGTGTCCTCCGAGTAAAGACGGCGCCAATTGGATTGAAAGCTTGCCAGTTGGAGACGGTGTTGCGATGAGGCGGACTTGTTCTGGAGAATGCATCTAAATTGTTGCTGCAGCTCCAGCTTCATTAGCAGGACAAATGTTGACGGTCGCACCAGATGATCTGTTCCATCATCCGACTGGAGTGTTCGTCGGCATATCTGAAAGCACGTCTGCTGATACAGTTCTGCAAACATATCGCTGGAATCGGAAACTAGCATGAGTTGTTAGTTATGATCGAGGCGCGTGCGTAATCAAAGATCCTTACGGTGCATACGGGGAGAGTAGTTGTCAAGGAGAAAACTAGAGGCTATCATAGGCACAGCAAACGACTTGAACTCATCAAGAGATGAAATACGATTTAGAAAGCTTGATAAGTGTGAATCTAGATCGGGGCTAACCTGACGTCGGAAGCGTGAGGCCAACATGAAGTTGAACGGGCAAGGTGGAGATGCAATCAGGGTCGTGGCGTGGCGAAGAAACGCAACCAGATGCTTAGCCGAGTAAAGGTATCTATGTTCGGCGCGTGCTTCATTTGTAGAGTCTAAAATGTCTGAGAGCTCACGTTGAAATGTATTCCACTGACGATATCTATAGCATTTTCTGTGTCGTGGGCTCGAACGAGCCGACAGGCCTACCACCCGAACGCCTTGGAAACGAGTCAAAAGGTTTATACTAGTCTTTTCTCTTACGCTCGTTTCAAAAGCTGCGACGGTAGTTTCGGTTCTGTTTCCTTCTTCTGTCACCAGAAGAAGCCACGGCAGCACTGAACTATTGGAAGGTCGTCCGTAATTAATCCAAGCTGCAAGTCGATGAGCAGCGATGCTCAGCCCCCCAAGGTCATCAAGGAAGAGACACACGACATCCGCGAAAGGTAACAAGAGTTGGTGATGCACCTTATCGGCAAGCTGTCCAGCCTTCTGCCGCTGCCTGTCACTGGAGGGCAGAGTGTATTCAGTAGACTCATGGCACCGAAAAGCGGGTTTTCTACTTTGCATTCTATTATGTCTCGGAAGGTCACTGTCCGCAATAAAGCATTGAAATTACCCGAGACCGAGATCAGAAGCTCATTTGGTTATCCCAATCTGCCTATATTGATAAGATAGCTAACTTAGCAGGGAGCTTTTGTGAACGCACCTTTCCTTTCCCTTGTTCTTAGCCATATTTGACTGTGGTAAGGTGATGGGCGTTACAGTAAAGTCCTATTGTAGGGTTGCTAGTGCGCGCAAGGGAATAGGTTTTGTCGAGCACCGCAGATCAGTTCCGCAAGTCGATTACGAATGGAAAACTCCATCTTAAGCTTCACGCTGTAGACGAGGGCCTGAAGGCAACCTCAATGTCAAAGAAACAAAAGCTTGCAAGCAAAACAATGGCAATGTCAAACAGGATGACTATGACATTAACCAGAATTAGATGGTTCCGCACCTTCCGAGCAGCGTTATCGCGCAGGTAACGTTGGAATGAGAAGACGGCGAGGGACTTCCAGATATAGATTCCGGAGATAGTAAGTTCTTGGACAGCAAACCTGTAATTTGAACCCTCTCTTGGATGTTGAAGCCTCTAATTGAATTCGAATCGAGACTGATGTACTATGCATAGAGGAGCGCGACAGTGGGAACGTGCAGTATGACTGCGTTGATAATAATCATGGCCAGGACGATCCTTAAACAACTCTGGCTGCTAACAACCAGATGGAGACGGGAATATAAAAACAACAGATTGCCCGGTAACCATTGAGACAGAACCGATGGCTATGAGAGTGATGCACAGAGCTTGTGGCTCGGATTGTACAATGTGCAGTAGCAGATTTCCAATGGAATATGGTGCGATGTCATTTGTAGCAACAACAAAGCTCCAAAAATAAAGCCTTTCCTTGTCCTAAAGGCTGTGAGGATGGTACAGTTGAGCTCTATGACAGCGCACAGGGAGATAGCCAGGAACATGACCGGTAGGAGTCGCTGAAAACCCTCCAAACCAACAATTGCCAATTGATGCCAGGAATGCAAGTGGGTGCAAATCCGGCAGATCACCAGATCCGGCGCATCACCCGAAAATCCCTTAAGGCGCATCCAATGGCCACTCTCAAAACTTCCCACAATCCATAGGATCCCCACAGGAGAGGCAACCCCAGGGGGGTTGCGCAAAGAGCCTTGAGGAACGAAAGGTTGAGGTGGCGAAAACAACCAATCACAAGGGTGAAAACTCGAACCAATCAGAAGCGGGAGCATTCAGGGGCGGTGCATAGTCCTTTCGTTCCTCAAGGCACAAGGGTGAAAACTCGAACCAATCAGAAGCGGGAGCTTTCAGGGGCGGTGCATAGTCCTTTCGTTCCTCAAGGCATACACTCCACCGCGCCATCCGCCTGGGATCATAATGCAAACGGTTCAAGATTCACTCTTCCTAAAATTGGAGATGCTGCAGCCCGATCTAAAGATTGCTAGTTTCAGTGGTTGAAAGACGAGTCAGCTGACGTCGGAGCTCTATCGTGGTTGTACAAACATAGCAATTGTTGCAATTAAGAAAGCGGGGTTCGAATGAGAGGCGCTGTAATGGATGTTTTTCTTTCTTTCATTATCCGAAGGGCGTCAGGAACTGCCGTGGCCCCGTAACACTCATCAACCAAACTATTTAGACAGTCACTAGTAAAACATGTCAATACGTCCCCAATTAATATGTTTATTACTTTCAAATTTTGACAGTCACTAGTAAAACATGTCAATACGTCCCCAATTAATATGTTTATTACTTTCAAATTTTGTAACTATCTTGTATGAGTCGCGGTAGGTAGCACATAATTTGTTGGTAATAGAGGGCATGCGAAGGGCGAATTTCCGTCCCTGGTGGACATGTTTGTCCCTGGCTTGGGGAGTTTTAAAGCCCGATTTAGAACTTAAGGGGAGCAGAAGGAGTAGGGCTAACGACTGGACCAGACGGGGCAGTGGCCTCCTTCCTGGCTGCCTCTAAGGCCCTTCCATTCTCCTTAAGCTGCTTTTTCTTATCCTCTGGGAGACCCTGGCGGATGGTCTTGAACTTCGCGAAGGCATCCTCCTCCTTCTGCTTAAGGTTCTGGGGAATGGCATCGTCGGCGGCTTTCTCGGCGGCCTTCATATCTTGCCTGGCCTGGTCAAGCTCAGGTGAGATAGCCTTTCGCTCGTCTTTGAGCTTCTGGACCGCGGGGCTATCTGGTGCCTCATTCTGGCGCCTGTCCAGGTCCACCAAAGGCTCGGCTCGGCTGAGAACGCCGGGCTCGGCGAGGATGTTGACTCCACGGCGGTCATGATGAATTGTCGCCGCAAATGCGGACACGCTTACTAGTTCACGCGCGTGTCAGCAGGCGATTAAATTATGCGGGGGAAAGTAGCAGGGTCAGTTCAAAATCATACGAGCAAAAAGAGCCAAGTTGTTGATGCGAACCATTGTGAAGGATGTTAAGGATTGTTGAGAGTAGAATTGCTTGTTGTTATTGTTTTGGATTGAGAGTATAGACCAGCTATACTTGATTGATGTTCAGAGCTTAAGAGAAGAAGTTGTTAAGATAGATAAGGTATTGATGATGCTGAATTGAGAGAGAATGGGTGGGATGCTTAGGGTATTTGTATTCCATGGCGGTCAATGGCTGCTCTTGATATCGGGTCTGCGTGGTAAACCTGACCCAGCGGGAATTCTCTGCGGGTATTTCGTCTTCTGTCTGAGTGTTTTGGAGGATTAGGACCGTTACAAGTTTGGTATCATGAAGGGCCTCGCCTTGCTTGGATGGCTGAGTCGTTTCGCGTGGTTTAAGCAAGCCGGTAAGTCTAAAACGAGAGATCTAAAACAAGTGAAGTACATAGACACTCCTTGACCTTCCCGAGTTCTGTATGGGGCGAAACTCGTGAGACCAAAGCTGACCCCCTAGACCAGATCAGACCAGACCATACCATTCTGATCACTGTAAGTATACCGTACTCAAGGGCAAGCAGGTCAAGCCGGAGAGCCAACTACGAGGTGGTTTTGACAGAATGAAGGGATTAACAAGCTGGTAATGAGCGAACCATGACTGGATGAAACGGCGACCATGTCTCACAACGACTCGGGGAATAGGACAGTTTGCATAGATGGGAGAGAAGATGTCAATATAGATACCAAGACAGCGTTACATAGAGGATAATATGACCCTTTGCATAATTCCCTCAAACCAAAGGAATTGTCACGGTTTACAATCTCACCGGAGTCATCCAACAGATCTGACGATGCTTATAGTAGTTGCATGCGTGCGAAACGTATCCACAAATCACGAACTCATCGGTCACACAACAGCCCCATCCTAATCACCAATTCACGAGACAAACCAAGCAGCATTAATCGGCACAGCCAACATCCGTACAACTTCCAAACGATAAATTTCGCCCACATCTATTGCATGGTGGACTGCAAGGGGTGAAATAGAGCCAAATATGATGAAACGGGAACCCGTTCCTGTCAAGAAGCCAACTCACTTGATCGTTGATGACCCGCATAGCAACGTTTTGAGCGCGTAAATTAGTAAGTGTTGGTTTCAAAATGGGGCCTTTGGTAGTGGCAATGTTGAAGCTGCACCACTCGACTACCGTTTCTGATTGTCGAAACAACGTCGCGTTGCTTGACTCGCATGGATATGCTTGAGGCGAGGGAGGCTGAAGTGCAAAGGATCTCTCGACAATCTTCCACAGATCTCCATTGTTGGCAGGTCGCAGGGGACCAATCGGGAAGTTGCCGAGCTGGTGAATGCTAGCGTGGCTATGAAGCTTGGCATCGAGTCGTGCTGTTTTAAGTTGGGCTGATGACTGGACCTTTTTTATGACGGTCTGTCACACAAAAACAACGCTCTCTTTGCGGAGCAATTAACAGTCCCACTTATATTGTCTGACACACCCCCCAGGTTGCGTTGTAATTCCAGTGCAATGCAAGCTGAAATAGTTGATGTAAGTAGACCTGCTGATTGCGAGGGTCATACTAGTGGTCGGGTTGTTCTTTAGACACGGCTGAAAAGCCCTGAAAATCTGCCGTGGTGGCCGTTGCCTAGCTGTTAGAGCTGTATGCTGTCGCTGAAAGCTCCCTGTAGCCGCTACAGGCTAACAGGAACTCGTGTGTTTTTGTGGGATTTGGACTAGAGGGGTTGTCGAAGTGGAGGCGCAGGTAGTGTTGCCATACCATTGTGCTAAACCGGGCTCATAACTGTCACACCAGTACTACGAGTGCTGCGACGGGGAGGGAAGCTTCTAAGACTAATTCCTCTACCGTTGCGACAACAACCGCAAAGAAAGCAGGCGTAGAACCTAAGGCAGCTATTCCTGGATCTGCTTTGGCGGCTGTCTTAGCTATTGGCGGGTATATGGCTTAAGTCTTTCAACCACAGATGGCCGACATCTTGTGACGGTACATGGGCACGCGCAAGGTCGTGTGCGACTTGCGTAAAATGATTGTCACGGAGAGGAGGAGTTTCTTAAGTAAACCTCCGACTAGGCTAGTTAAAATATCATTCTGTCGTATCCTCACATCTAAGAATACCGTCCCATTAAGCCACCTCAAACCCTACAGGCTGCTGCACTACGTAGGCGCATTTAATTACTAGCTACTATATATATTAGTGTATGTCTGTGTGATAGTAGACATAATAGTACGATAACTTAGTACAATAGGCAAGTATGATTCTGTCAGAGGGTTGCATTTGGCCACCGTGAGGGCACGTGCGAGTTACTCTAATGTTATTTAACGCTGGAGCTGACTACAAAAGCACTTCAAAGGAAGGTAGGACGGCTCTTCATCTTACAGCATGGAGAGGGGAACTGAAAGTAATACTATGCGAACCAAAGTCGGCCAGCGTCAATTCTTCCGCGTTGAGATGGGCCACCCGACGAGTGAGAACTCGTGGCTGGATGAGGAGCTGGTGAGCCGGAAACATGTGGAGGGATGAAGCACCTTGACTCGTCGTCGACTGACTCTGCGGCCCCTGCCTTCTGAGTCCCCGACGGACCATGAGACGTAATGGGTAATAGAACCTCGGCAGATAAGTTGAGTTACTGAACATGCGGTACTTCTATAAAGCATCTGGGGGCTCCGACGTGTATGAAGTTGTTTGTGCGTGTCGTGTCTGGTGTCGCGTGGGGTCATGGGCAGGCTTCATAACATCTGAAAGTCCCTTAACCTGTACCAAGCTAAAACACATCGCCATGGCTTCTGGCTTCGAGGATAGTGAATGGGAGCATTATATTCTGTTTTACTTTTGTCAAGGTGAGGTTTCTCAATGTGAAACAGACTTATCTCCCAATCTGTCCTATCTGCAACTCCAACTTTACCATATTCAGGTGTGTCTCGAGTCAACGTGCCCACAAACACATGAGATTTCCAGGAGACACTGCTTTTTGCAAGCTTAATATTTGAGCCTCTCTCGCTCACTTCCGACAGGGGTCAAGTCCAGCTAAAACGCAAGACAGCTAGCTGTAGCTGGATTAAACTCGGGGCGGCGTTGATAGAGTGTTTTGCCAGGGATATCGATACCCAAGAAACCAAACCTTACAATTTCCGTACTATCTTGACTTGCTCCTTGTCGCGGTGCGTCCGGGTATTGTCTGATCTTTGTGTCTGTCACATTTCATGCAAACAAGGATACAGTACGGTCCTGTGCAAGGTCTGCTGACAGTGCCCCAGCTGTGGTCCACTCTGGAATGGCAAAAGTGTGTCCCAAACATGGCGCTACGTCCCGAGGTAATGAGAGAGTTGCGTGCTGCACACGAAAGAGTTGATAGCTCGTGCAGCAGAGCAGTGATGCTGATAATAATGTGACGGGGCCTCCGAAGTATATAACAGGACACAGCTACGCATTCTTCGATTTGAAATCAGCAGACAACTTACCCTCATTTCCTTCCCTGGCTTTCTTCTTATGTTTGTTCTCATTTAGACTCAGTTTGCGACAGGGTGCCATTTATCCTCGATTTCTGTTATCATCACTTTGCTGCATCATCTCGTTGTCTGAAGAGCCAGGCTCTCTACAAGTACCCATTTGCCTTTGACTTGTTAGTGCTGGTCACAACAAGTTTATTTTCATATATAATCTCTATTGTTAAGTACAGTTATTCAAGATGAAGGTTTCTGAATTACTCGCCTGTGCCATGGCCGTTTCAGTGCAGCTCATATCTGCATTTCCAGCCAATGAGTTGGAGGAGCGGCAGGAATATGGCTGTAAGCCCATACCTGAACAGACTTCGCCATTATGCCAAACGTTAACGCAACCACAGCTGTGCCTGGCTTGTTAAATACCGTCAAGGCCCTGGGAATACGTCGGCCCAATGGTGTCAACGATGGGAACAACGATGCTGCCTTCGGCAACGGAGCCAATGTCGGCAGCGCTCTGGCAGCGCATCGGGCCGACCCAGCTCTCGCCCCAGACAAGCGCGACATCGCGGCTGGGGACTATCCGAATGCAGATGGATATTCGCTGGCGGCTAGACTGGCCGACGATGACGCTAGTAGTGAGAGTGCAGTGGAGGTAAGGAGTGTGTCGCAGAGGAAGGCGGCAGCGCAGAGGAAGGCGGCCGCGCAGAGGAAGGCGGCAGCGCAGAGGAAGGCGGCAGCGCAGGCAGCGCAGAGGAAGGCGGCAGCGCAGGCAGCGCAGAGGAAGGCGGCAGCGCAGAGGAAGGCGGCAGCGCAGGCAGCGCAGAGGAAGGCGGCAGCGCAGGCAGCGCAGAGGAAGGCGGCAGCGCAGGCAGCGCAGAGGAAGGCGGCAGCGCAGGCAGCGCAGAGGAAGGCGGCAGCGCAGAGGGCGAATGGCGCTATCAACTCCGCTTAGGGAACGGTACACCAACTCAAGGGTTCGCTCATTTTGTGTGGTGTTAAGTATGCTACCTTCGACAGAGGAGTCAGCTCATGGTGAGATTCTGTCTCACGCTGCCTCATAAAATGAAAGACTGCTCTCAAAAAGTTATCTACTGCTCTGTCTCGTTTGATTCTCCCTGGTATTGGTTCCATTTGATTGGACGGCGTATCGCTACTTCCACAGGACAGAATGCAAATACTAAGAAACGAACGATAGAGGTCTCAAACAACTGCGACTTTGTTGTGACTGTAGATTCGAGGAAGCTTGCAGAAACAATGTGCTTACTTTCCAGGCCAGGTTGTCCACGTAGTGCAAATACCCACGAACTGCTTGGGCCGCCGGGCATCGCGCTCGGCATCATGTTAGCAAGCTGGCTGCAAGGGGCTTGATTGGAGTTTATTAGGACGGTCTCTATTTGTACGCACCCGAAATCTCTATCCGTACGCAACCCCCCACATTCAGCCACATCATGCGTCCGATATTGCCCCGGTGCAATTTGCTACTACTGGCCTTGGTGATGTCTCCAGTACTTCCACATTACCACTACCATTTCCCCATGGAGGTGACTTCCTAATCCGTTGCAACTGTAATGCTATCGCCAACCTTTTCCTTCCCCTTCCCCCTCGGAAGCAAAAACTCCGCCATTGCATGGCCCTCTTCGACCTCCAGAGAATAATGCTGTTCAATGGGTTGTTCCTGTCTCCCTGTGTCACGTTCAGGGTTCAAAGTCACTACACACCACTACACATTCGGGGATATGGAATGGACATGGATGATGACTAAGATCACGGCCGTGGTATGGATGGATATGTATCCATAATGGATGTGAGTCCACATGTGGCAGGAATTTCCACATTCTCAGTATGGTAGTAAGAGTCCGTGGTCAATCCGACTCTTGGCCTATCGCCGTTATTCCCTGGATGGCTCCGTCAGAATTTGGTCCAACTGGCCGATCAATCCTTCTCGTAGCCAGCTGCGTAATGTTTGGCATAAGCCGATTGTTGAAGCGTCTAGTCGATTCCGAAGCCTCGTCACCATATGTCCCGCTACGGAAAATAACCTCTCAACTCCGCAGACATAGGCGCCACAGTAAGTAAATCCAGTGCCATCCTGCTCAGTTTCGGGTATTTGAGTCGCCTACTGTGCCAGTATTCGTATGGATCAACGACTAAGGCGTCAGAATCGTCTATGTTGCGCTGCCACTCATCATACTCGTCAAGATCCAGGCCCACGACGCAAGGTGATGAAGGAGACGCCCCGGGAGACGCGTCGCTAGCCTGAGTCTGCGGAGTCAGCCCTTGTTTGCTGTTACGCCAGGCTGTAAACTTGTTCTTTGACGATTTAAGACGCTTCCCTGGAGGCAAATCACAGTCTTGATCCTCGGAGAACAACTTCTTGTATTCGACTTCCCACAGTTCCTGGACAACTGCCTTGGCTTTGGTAATCCATAATCGTCGCTTGCTATCATCGCCCCACAGATCGTCGAATAATGCCCAGCGGTAAGCCGGGTGCAGAGCCGCCGCACCGTAGACCACGGGACTATCGTTCAGGTGCTGATAATATTCGTCGAGTTTCATCCAGCCTAGGTTAATATTAACAGCGAGATACTCAGAGTCTGGGAGGGAAACAGCGATCTTCTTGGCAGATTCGAGAGACTCGAGAAGATATTCATACGCGTGGAGAAGATCCCAGCTGGTGCCTTTGGGCCGCGGCTCGTTAGCCACATGAAAAACTATAGTACAGACCGACTGATCCAGGCAAAGCTTACCGGATAATGGAGGCTCAATCTCATCTTGTTGAACTGCTTTTCGGTGCTGGCCCTGTCCATCACCCTCCAAGGCTTTGACTACCAGCTGAAAGTCTAACAGGATGTCACGGAGCGCCTGGATCACACGCCAGTCGTTGCTTGTAATCCGATTTTCTTCCCTCAAAAAGAATGGCATCCTGGCTCCTTTCCTCGCCAACCAGCCTTTTGTGAGATTAGCTTTGTTCCACTCACTCAAGGCTCGTTGGATGAAAGGGTCATAAAACGGCCGCAAAACGAGAGCCCGGTCGATCATGGCTAGCTGGGAGAGCCAACGAGTTGCGTTATCTACCACAACCCCGACAGGATCGTGGGTCTGGATCGCTGGGTCATCGGAAAGTTGGGATTCGACTTGCTGGACTTTCTTCAGGACATCGGTCCAGATATCGGATCTATTGACCTCCTACGATATAGTTTGCATAAGCCACCAAAACCTAAATGTACAAGGGTATGCATGATGAAGTTTGCTTACAACGGCGAAGTTATGCCATTTACCTACTGGGCCCCTTTTGCGCCACTGCTCATGTTCCCTCGCCGCCATAAGCTGACCATCGTAGATCTTTTTCTCAAACGCGTCTGGATCTTGGCCAAAGAGCATGTGTTTCACCACTAAATTGACAACATGGCCAATGCAGCGGACCCAGCGCTTCTTCCAGTTGAATCGCAGCTCACGTCCGAGTATTTCCATAGTTGTTTTGTTATTCGACGCGTTGTCCAGCGTGAAGTAGCCCAGTTTGTGCTCAATCTCAAATTCCCTGACGATATCGAGTATCTCTCCGGCGATGTTCTCGCCTGTATGCCGGCCAAGCAGCTCTGGAAGGCCAAGAACGCACTTCCGGGGCCTGTTATCCAGACTCCTGAATATGCATGTAACGCCGTAAAGAGCATGCCTGTTGCCGGACCGCCGTCCATCAAACTGGATATGAATCTGGCCTGGGCTCTTCCGAAGTGTCTCTCGTACAGCCAACTTATTCGCATTGAACTCTCTTGCAGCGATCGCGCGCACCGTTACATCGGATATGTGAGCTTCTGTAATGGAAACTGAAGGGTATAGATACTCGAAGATCGCTCGCAGGTCAGGATCTTTCGCCGTGGTAAATGATCGATTCGTGTTAACAATCCAGTGGACCATCATCTGTTGAAATGTGGTTATTAAACCGCTTGATTAGTAGATTCGTTATTTCCTGATCGCGTGTAACCTCTGGATTTAATTGCAGCAGCGTTGCAATTGAGCGGGCAGGCGTTTCAGCGGTAGAGTTAGGACACTTCCTTTTGCCAGCAGGATCGACTATGCCGTTGTGGTCTTTGAACAGATGGCCCTCAGCATTCTGTAAGCCCTTATGGTTGTAATTCTTCGGTCTGGGATCCTTCCGTTTTACACACAGACAACAGACCCAGCGGCGTTCTTTCGTCGCGACATTCTGAATATCATAACCAAATTGATAGACCCATTGTCGCGTCTGGCCATCTCTTTCGGTCAGTGTCCAGCCACGGAAAATGCGGAACAGACGTTCTTCATCTTCTTCTGTTCGATCTGGGATCGCCACCGTCAATTTTTCTCTTGCAGAGGGTAAATGTTGCCTATAATCGGGTTTATTATCACCCATCATTATTCGATTATTTACAACTGAAAATCGGGTGGCATCAGACCGAAACGGCCGCCATGGAGCAAAACTGAGTCAAGGTAGTCAGACGCAGGGAACATTGCGAGGCAATACAACATGCGCCGAGTCGAAGGCACAGTAGGACTGATGAGGAAATATGAGGAAAAGGTCCATTGTCAGATCCACGGTTCATGCAGCTCTTTCTGGTCAGTCAGCTCGTCATCCATGAGCGGCGCCGTAGCTGAGGTCAAGTGAGCTGAAGTGAGCTGAAATTTGGTGTCTCAGACCAGTTAGCAAGTACTTCAAATTTGCCTCATACACTATGCGTTTATTAGGTATTTCTTAACCCCCGGATGAAATTACCATAATTTCCACCATTGACATATGTGGCCGGGGTTCCGTGGAGTGACAGAAAGCCACCACAGGGTCTGGTGGCATGGAGTGCAATTGAAATGGATCCATATGTGAGTCCATATGTGGACTTTCGTGTAGTGACTTTGAACCCTGGTCACGTTATGAGACTCATGATTAGTTAGCTACTAACTGAATGTGGCTTGCATTCGTCAAGAACTGGGCAGTGGTGTTGACACAAGGACAGGGAGGGGTCGGAGGATTGAGCTCTTGCTACACCCAACACCTCCATTGCTTCTAAATTTAGCTTCTGACGATTCTCCATTCAGATTCCCTCTGTGCCTTCTGGAACGTCCAGTAGTGCATTCTCTTGCCGAGCTAGCTCCGCCAGGATCAATGAGACAAGTTGGAGCTGGTTCTCAGCATCATTGTTTTCCCCATCATTGCTCTTTACGAGGCGTCTTCCACGCGTAATGCTCGGGCGTGCATTCTAGCGTTTCGATCAGCCTTTCGCGCTCTGCCCTGGTCCTGTGATAAAACAGAATCTTCGGCTCCAGGCGATTCTTAGCACATCTGTAGGTAAGCATATCGTTTGGGGCATGACTGTTTCGGGGACCATCAGGGTGATCAATGGCGAAGGCAGAAGCTGGAAAGGGCCATGGCCAGGGTCATGAGATTTATATAATTACATAAGCGCCACAGGGAGTGGAATTTGGACGTCATCAAAGATCTGAAGGCACTAGTAACGAATGCTAATTATAGCCGCGATGGCTGCGGCCTCTGGATATATTTGTAGCAAAGACTATGCGCGCCGAACCATTTTGCTACGGACGCCGTGTTACGGACGCCGTGTGGCTAGTAGCTCTGTCCGCCACAAATGCCCAACATCCCTCACTCAAAGACCTTCGAATAACAAAAAGGCAATATACGACCAGGGTAAAAAACAGGTGGGATGTAGAGGCAGGACATTCATCATCAGCAATACAAGCTGTATACATGTGCCATGGGCTTGTAGTTACCCTTTTCGACTTTCCACCGGGCGTAATAACTGAATGAATGAATGAATGAATGCATACGTTGCCTATCTAAAAACTCAAACACGTCAGACGCATACGTTTATACAGTCTTCGCATCTTTCCTCAACCCCAAGCACTAACACGGCAGAAGACTTTGCAGCAGCACGTTGTGTGTTGCAACGTCTGCGTTTCGGCGCCGACTTCAGGTCTTCATCGTCACTGACCATTTCCCATTCGGACAACCGCCTCCGTATGCTAGACTGCCTCCTGCAGCCCGCCTGTCTAATACCAGTTTGCCTGCCTGCCCCAAGCGTTGAGGTCTTAGTTCTAGGCTGTTTAGTTACGATGGTCTTGGTTGCCACTGCTTTATCTCCACGGCAGTCACGCTCTGGTCGGATAATTTTCATGCTCTCGGGAACAGGCTGTATAGTGTTTTTCGGCCTTCCTCGAAGATTTGTAGCGATCTTAGGATCGAGAATTCGGCGGTAGGGATCCCGCGAAGCGGTCCCCCTCACGTGCCACCGAGGATAAACGTCCCATTTCGTCAAGAATAATCCTGCTTCCAACTTTTTATAAATTGTATGACAGCAAGGAATTCCCAGCTGCCAGGATACAGTACAGCCTTCATCACAACTTCCTATTGGTTCTGGCCAAGGGCAGGACCTGCTAGGTATAGACCTTAAAGCACGGCGATGCTCTTTGGCGACAAGCTTAAGCCCTGCCTGTGACATGACAATGCGTAGCTCCCCCATGTATTCTGAGCTAGGTCCTGAGTATGCCCTTCCGGTTAGCACTTCATCCTGGGAGCAGTTATCGATGAAGTCTTGCTCCTGATCGGCCAACATGCCTTCTATTGCTTCAACAAGCCCGTACAGGTGACTTGTGCCGTTCAGTAGGTAACTCTTGACGTTGTTGTTGCTCGCCTCCGTACCTAAAGTCACTCGTATCCCAAAATTGCGGTATTTCTTGATGAAGCAGTGAGCCCACTGCGAAGCTATAGGCAGATAGGTGTTGTAAAGATATATCAGAATGGCCTGCTGGTCATTAAACTCTCCGCATAAGCGTACCTAGGCTTTCTCGTAGTCTTCCTTAGTATCTGCAAAAACTACATACTTCCATAGCTCAAGGACTCCTCGATAATTGTGTGACATATTGAACATCGGTTTGGCCTGGGACAGGGGGCTAGGGTGCTTCCCTAAGTCGAGAACAGCTGCCTTATCAGTGGAAGTTAGCACTACCTGCGACTCGCCACTGTCGGCGCTGCTGAATCCATCATCGTCGCCCCTGTCCTTTGTATCCTTCCACCTTCGCTTGGCATTAAGTAGAACGTTCGAGTTAATATGATGAATGCAAATTTGTTGTTGGCTGCCGGGATACTGGCTATCAAGAGCTGCTTTCATCTGCTTATCATAATCGGTAATAATGACGTCTGGTGACTGAATCTTGTGCTTGTCCATCAGCTGTCTAACTCCTTCAGCTAGGAACTAGAAGCCTTCACGTCTCTCGTTGTCAATCAAACCAAAAGCGGCATTATAGATCGATTTAAGACAGGTCTGCCCTGTGACCTAGAATAGGGGTAATTTGAAACGGTTTGTATTGTAGGTATTGTTGAAGCTCATTATTTCCGGATGGCGTTTCCACATTCATAGACAGTATGGGAAAGTCCATACCAGACCAAGAAGACGATCTGGCTCTGCTGCTGACCACTTCACAACATATGGTATGTCTCTTTCGTTGAAAAGCTTCATCAAAGCGGCTGTGGGGTTTAAGCCGTCGAGCTTCTCGCGGCACAAAAGGGCCCTGGCGTTGTAGATATCCTTCTTCGTGTAAACGGTGTCGGGGTGTTTTTCTTTGACTATGCCGCGTACGTCACGGGCTCGTATCCCGACTCGTCGACTCGTGACTTCTATCGTTCTTTTGACAGAACTAGTAAGCCTGCGATGAACTGGATGTGCTGAGATACTCATACTCGGGTCGTGGTTGTGTTGGCTATGTTCAGGATCGGTAAACTTCCGTAATGTCCACATATAACTGTTCTGTGCCAGCGCTTCCGCAATGACCTTCCACTTGCAACCACACTTGCGAGACCGTTTGCGACGAAGGCCAGCACCCCGAGATGGGCGAGGCTCGCCGTATCGATCGCACTGAAACACATACCGGGTCTTCTGCACCTGACTTCCAGAACCATTGTGTCTAACAACGCCAAATCCATTTTCTTTTGCGAACTTATTCACCTCTGCTTGAAGAGCATCGATTGATTTGGCAGCAACGCCAGGGATTAGTGGGTTTGGGATAGACACAGGTTGACTTTGACTGCTAGATTCCGTATCAGAGCAACCGCTAGGTTCTTCGTGCCCTCCTCGGACACAGCTTGGAGGTATAATTTCGGACGCGGACGTAGACGACAGTAAAGGTGATAGCTCTAACGCAATCCCTCGCGCACCCGATCCATGACAATGTTTAGACAACCTAGCAGCTAGCGAGGAATCAGCTTCTGCTTGCTCCCAGGCGAATTCCAAGGCAGACTGAAATCTGACTTGGGTTTCTGAACACCTGTTGCCTCGCGTTGACTTTTCTTGCTCTCGGAGACGTCGTCTTTCAAGCTTGTCTGGATCTGGAATCGCTGACGTAAATATTTGTCTACTTCCAAAGCCCCGGAAAGATTCGTCCAAAGAGATCCGGGACTGCCTCAACTCCCAATAGGGTTCATCAATTCCGCGATTGCCGTGTGGTTTGGGGAGGCTACTAAAGAAGTTATCAGGCCAAGTTGCAAAAATATTATACAACGCATTGTCGTCGCCGGCGCCGTAATGGATCTCGGGGTCAAATTCGGCTTGCCCATGGCTTGAGTGAAGGTTGAACAGCAACGCTGACGACATTGTTTTCGTCACAATTAAGTACCCTGGCGAAGCCGCGACAGAGGCAAAATTAACTATCAGTAATTAAGCTATTTGACATATTATCGAAGAGCAGTGCTATTCGCACAGATACAAATCTCTATTTGCACAGATATGTGTCTCACTTTTGACTCACCCACCCCACCCTTAGGAATGTTGCGCAGTGCAGGCGGAAAGTTGCAAACTGCTGGCATCAAATTGATCACGATAGCACACACAGCGATATACACAGTGACACGTACGACGACACACTGCAAAACACACGAGTTTCCCAGAACATCGAAACCCTTAAATCAATTTAATTATCATATTTCTAGGGAATGTTTGGGTTGTGAAGCACACGACGACAGAGTGTCCTGTCGGCTTCCTGTCCCCTGACCCATGGGTGCCGCTCACCCTCCTCCTCCCTGTGACGATATTTCAGTCCTTCAAACTACGGTTTTTACAGTGGTCTATCATGAAAGTCATGGTATTACAGTCCATTGCATTCCTGGGATGATGATGCAGCTTTCGGCTGATGACTCTCTTGACGTTTGGACCTGGTTTGCCGGCGACCTCTCGGCCTGTGATGCCTCCGCATGACTTCGTCCAGCCGCTCCGCCACGGACTCGTCGACGCTTGTTTCCTCGCGACGATTGCGACGCATGTGACTGTAGCTCGTCAAGCTCGAATTGAGAGCGGTCACGGCGAAGGCTCGCGTTCAACCGGCGCGTTCCTCGGCCCGCAGTCTGACTAGGCTGTCGGCTCAGACCACGGCCTCGCGCTGAATGCCTGCCTTGACTCCGTTGTGCAGGCTCGGTTTCGGCATCGTCATCGTCCGTATCATCGGCGTCACTTCCTGGCTTGGAGGTGTAATCCGCGATCTTGAGGTATCGCGGGACCTTGAGCTTCTTGTTGTCGGCATTCAGGCGCGGCCTGCCTCGTGCGCTTCTAACAATAGCCGGGTCGCGAATTTCAAGTAGCTTATCCTCGGCGTTCTAGCAGGCTGTTAATACTCAAGTCTTGTGACAGTGGCAAGCTGACATACCAACGGCTTCTCGAGCCACCAACGCATAGCAATCTGGCTCCGTCTCAGAGGCGTGCCGCTCATCAGGCAATCAAGAATGCGATGGCTGCATGGGAGGCCGTATTGGTGCTCGAAGTTGCCCGTGCAAGCGCGTAGCGGTTTGGGCTTGCGCTGATCAGGCAGGGCGGCGAGGGCAAAGCGATACTGCTTGGCAATAAGGTCAATGGCCTGATATGTGATCTGGAGGTTAAGCTTGCCGAGCCATGCCTGCTTGAGGTACTGATCACGCTGACGCTGAATCTGTCTCGCGGCCTCTTGGCGATAGGACCGGGACTTCTTATCAATCATCGTGACAAGGGCTTGGTGGAGGTAAAGGAGGTCTCCCGTGCCCGTCACAAGGTGAGACTTGACGTCTGCATGGGCGGTCTCGGTGGGGCTATTGACCCTTTGACCGAAGTTCCGATAGCGGTCAATGTAGCATTTCACCCACTGCTTGCGCCACGGCATATATTCCTTTTGGATATATCGCAGGATGTGCCGTTGCTGCCTGCCGAAAGTTTCGACAAAGGACTTCCACGAGTCTTTAAACGTATCGTGATCAACGGCATAGACCACGGTTTGGAAGGCTTTGAACATCCCCTCACGGCTGTAGTCATCAGAGGGGTTCGCAAGCCCGTCCTCTGCCTCGTCTTGCACACGGCCCCTGGCGGTGACATCAAGATCTAGCACTGGCTGGAGCTGCTTGGCGGGTTTGTCGCTTGGATGAGCGGAAAGGGCGTTTACGTCATTATCAGACTCAACACTAGCATCGCCGTCATTGTCGCCCTCGGTGTCCTTCCAGCGGGCGTTAATTTTAGCTCGGACGTTGGCCAAGATGTGATATACGCATAGCTGCTGTTGGGCACCTGGAAAGGTGTTCGAGAGGGCTGTGCGGAGAGCCTGTTCCTTGTCGGTGATTATAACCTCTGGCGTGTCTGCCCCAATGTCGATGCGAAGCTCGTCAAGTCGGTCACATAACCACTGGAAGTGGTGCTCTTTTTCGCCGTTTATAAGGCCGAATGCGAAGTTGGCCAGGGACTTCTGATCCGTCACACCGGTGGCTTGAAATAGATGTAACCCAAAGCGGTTGGTCTTGTACGTGTTGTCCAAACCGAGCACCTCCGGAAACTTCTTCCACATTGTGCGGCACCAGTCGTACGTCCAAAAGACGGCACAGACGCGGTCATCTTCGTCGCGCAAGGTTCTGACTAATACCCCCGCTCTCAAGCTCCTTGACGAAGGCTTGGGTAGCTGTAAGGCCGTTAAGTCGCTCGCGTTTGATGGCTTGACGGTCATTGTAGATATCTCGTGTGCGGAAATAATGATAGCCTGGGCTGTCGGCTTTTTCTAACAATGCTAACCATCTCGCGGGCCCTAATGCCATTCTCGTTGGCTAGCTCTCGCTCCTTTTGTCGCTGAGCAACCGTGCGGCGGCGATAGACAATGTGCGCCGATGGATCAAGGGACTGTCCGTGGTTATGCTGGCCATGAACTACCGTATACGTCCACTTCTTGTTAGACGAATTGGTGGCCTTGGCCGTGACTTTGACGGGACAATCAAGCTTCTGTGATGACGGCTTCCTGAGACCCGAGCTTTGTGACGTCCGTCGCGGGCCGCGGTCGCACTTGAAGACGATGTAGCTTGGCTGGATGATACCCCCGATGTCCCGCCTTGAGGAGCTGGAGGCTTTCACTATTGCGGAGCCATTAGAAAGATGGAAGTTGCGGAGGAAGGCAAAGAGGCCATCGTAGGTGTCAAAGAGTGGCGATGGTGGCAGTTGTGGGATCGTAGCCCCAGTGTAGTCATCGTCTGTTGGGTCGTTGGCGGCAGCAGCTGCGGTGGCTGTACCGGTAGTGGTCCGGCCTGGCGAGGGACTTAGTGCGTTGAGAAGGCGGCATATGTCCATCTTGACAGGCGTGGTGAAATCATGCATCAGTGGACGTCACGATTGTGTGGTGGGGATGACGGCTTTTATTTATGCGTAGAGAGAGATTGACGATCCTCGATTTAGCTGTTTACCTTTTCCTCATTCGGTTGCATTGGAATTGACTGTCGCAGGCTGATCGCACAGGATTGGGCTATGGTGGCCAGCGCGGGGTGGGTGAGTCAAAAGTGAGACACATATCTGTGCAAATAGAGATTTGTATCTGTGCGAATAGCACTGCTCTTTTTTTTTTTGTAGTTGCTTTTGCAGGCGCTATTATTCCTTTTGACCGCCAATATATTGGAGGGCTGATTTCAGCCCTCGTTTTGGAAAGTGCTGCTGCGGACACCGACTTTGTCGCCCCGTCCCACCGCGCCGGCTTCGCGCTCTTCCCGCGCCATTCTGGCGTCCAGCCAGAATTAATTCATGAGCTCGTTAAGATTGTGAACGTAAGGCCGGATGGTGAAAGTCTGCGGCGGATACAGGCATAACCGTGCTTTGTTCAGAAAGTTACAACAGCAGGCCTACCCTATATACCCGCTCGTATGCTGTAACGATCGGCTTATTGACAAGGTCAAATAAGGCAATCAACAGTTGTTCTGTTGCTTAGGGTAGGTAACTTAGGTTGTAAGTGAATAAGACCTTCACAGGCTATTGAACAGCAAGCTTGGATCGTCAGGAGTTTATCCCAATCAATTGTGAATTGAATGCTTAGAACAATAGCGCAGTCGACGCACCCAAGGCAACTACCTTGGTAGAAAATCTCACGGAATTACAAAAATATCTCCAGGAAGAATGGATATTCCTTCAGAACAGAATGAAACACTACGCCGACAAAACCAGATCGCCAGCGCCGATCCTGAAGGAGGGAGATAAAGTCTACCTTTTACGAAGAAACATCAAGAGCCAACGACCATCCGACAAACTAGATTGGAAGAAAATCGGACCATTCAAAATCATGAAGAAATTATCAGACGTTCATTACAAACTCAACATACCATTAAAACAACATCCAACATTTCATGTGTCATTACTGGAACCGGCACCAGAAAGCATCCCTGTGGATAACAAGGTCCAAGGAATAGAACCAACAGATGGTGAATACGAAGTCGAGCGAGTACTAAGCGTACGAAAAGGCAAAAAGAAAAACGAGCTCGAATATCTCGTCAAATGGAAAGGCTATGATCATACAGAAAATACATGGGAACCCAAGTCACACTTCAAAAACTCTAAGTGGATGCTGGACCAGTACCACCAACGGGCACAGAAGGGTCCCCCCTCAAAACAGCCTCCCAACTCGGATCACCAAAATCCTCCCACGGGAAATCATTAACCGCAACTTGCTGACCCTCCGCCTCATCCAAATCGTCCAAAGCCCTCAACTCCTGACGAAGCATTCGGGACTGTGTCTCGGTGTATCGATCAATTTTGGAGGAAAGGTCGACCTCCTCCTGCTGGGCCTTCGCGAGGGCAGCATAAGCGGCGGCTGCCGCAGAAGCCAGCCGACCAACTTCCTGACGCTTCAACTGAGCTTCTTGACGCAAGCGCTCCTTCTGAGATTCGATGGCATCAAACTCCTCCGTCGAAAAATTCCCATCGCAACTGCGAATACCTTTCTTGGTACAAGAAGAGCATTTCGAGTAGCCCTTCAGAACGAAACAAAGCGAACCGCTTTGTTGGCAAGGAGTGCATCGACCCATGTCGAGTAGCTGGATTCCTATCGCTTCAATACGACTTATGACGTCCTTGCGGCGTTGTGTAGAAGTGCGGGGCTGCTTGGAGATGCGGTTAGACATGGCGACGCTCCATAACGGAAATGGGGAACTCACGAAACCTTGACGAAGCTGGGGAAGGACGACCTATTTAAAGACCTCTTGGGACAAGAGGATGAAGAGGAGGAGGATTGTGTTACGAACCAACGAGAGCAAGAGCGGGCAAGGCAGAATGATTGGTCTTGGAACGAGACCTGAGGCCTGGCTGCATGAGATGGCCGCCATGGGTAAAGGAGGTCACGTGACAAGACACGGGAACTGCAAGGTGCTCAGTTGGATCACCAGTGCTCAGGATGATCAGACTGAGCACGACTGAGCAAGGAAAGCAGAACTGATCAATGAAGAGATGGAAACAATATATATAGGACAGTCATTATCGAGATATCTAGCTAGTCCAGATCTTCAGTGATCAATTCTGCTTTCCTTGCTCAGTCGTGCTCAGTCTGATCATCCTGAGCACTGGTGATCCAACTGAGCACCTTGCAGTTCCCGTGTCTTGTCACGTGACCTCCTTTACCCATGGCGGCCATCTCATGCAGCCAGGCCTCAGGTCTCGTTCCAAGACCAATCATTCTGCCTTGCCCGCTCTTGCTCTCGTTGGTTCGTAACATATGCGCGGCACGTTGCAAGCGACAAGCCTGAAGCGTTGGAAGTGCAGTGGACTACGAGCAACTAGGCTGAACTGGAAAGAAAAGAAGTTTTTGAGTTTGTGTGTTAAACAGGTTGAAATCCCCAAACTTGAGTCACATGAGGTCGAGGCAGCAGTCACGGTGAAGCTTCGGTTTGAACGAGACAATGACGCCCTGAGTCGAAAGGGCTGGGTTGTGCCACTAGGAGAAGACACATTTCAACATCTTTCATGCTGTAAATATCCTTATTGGAAATCAGCCACATAGCCTATTCAAAGCTCCAGAAATTAAGTTGCTATTAATAGAAACCATGTAATTCTGGATTTTGATAGGATGATAGTTTTGGTTGCAAGATACCTCCCTTACACAAATTGCTTCAGTGTGTTCCTGGTACCTGCTAACATACCGTATCTTAGCATCCTTCAGGAAGTTATCAACAGTGCACGTCGCGTCGGATCGCGTAGTTCCTAAACGCGTCAATTATTTCAGGAGAGGCTGCTCTGTGGTGTCACAAATTTTGCCTTAGAAATTGGACGGGTTGTCAACCCATCCAACCAACCACAGGCCCAAATTGGTTGGTTGGCTAAGGCGAAATTCTAGGATTGTGTCAGAATGTGGCGTACTGGATCGCACTGTGCGCTGCCGCCACCATCGACAATATTGATTGAACAGAAGCAATTATAATACTGCTGCCTGGAGGGCAGCAGTATAATAAGGGCATTCTTTTGATGACGAGATGATTCTGCTAGAACAACAAGAATAATAATCAACTAAATTACATTTCTTGAGAAAGACCCCTCTCGGTGATGCCGTAGTGCCCCTGTATTTCTGACAATTAAGAGTCTCATTTGCAATCTCGAGCTACTCGCGCAACCCCGATGAGATACCATGGCACCCACGGAAAATTCGGCAAGAATGATCCTTCATGGTCCAGATGAGTGGGAGTCTTGGAGCGAAAAATTCAAAGCTCGAGCTATCAGTGATAACATCTGGAAATACGTCAATCCAGACACCGATGATGAGCTTGAGGAGGAACCACCACTGCCAGATGTTGGCAAATACCCAAGGCGACAAATTATTGACTCAAATAACCAAGGAGCGGGACGGAGCAGGAGAGTAACGGAAGGGGATCAGTCACAGACCCTCGAATCCTCGTCCCAGCACCAATACTTCTCACAGTCATACGAACGACCACATCCTACCCTTATGGCACGAGGGGTGCAAGACCTTCTGCCAGCAGACAGGTCAACATATGACCTAGAAGTCAGGATCCGGACACAAGAGGTCCGAGACATCAAGGAAAAACAGACATCTATAAGTAAACTTCGCACATGGGTTGAGGAGTCCATCAGTGACCACCTCTGGACGACATGTTGCAATGCTGAAGATACAATCCGCGACTGGTACATCGGACTTAGGACCTCGGTATGCGCCGACGATGTCCAGCTCCGTAGTAAAGCACGCGACCGATACCATCGTGCGATCCAACCACTGAAAAAGATACCACAAGACTTTGAAGCTTGGATCAAGCAGTGGAGAGAGGCATTTGCCTATGCCCAGATTCGAGATGTAGCCGATGTTGCTCATTCAGCTGACTGGCTGAAAGATGTAAGTAAGGCAGTCAAGGACGTGCTGCCCGCTTGGGGTTCATCCTTCCGAAATGGACATCTTGCGGCAATCAGAAGCGATACACTCGACTACAAGGAAGTTGCGGCATCCCTTTATGATGAAGCAGACGTACAAAACATACTTAAGAGGCAACCTCAGAAAGTTAATAAGGGAGCTTTTGGTCCCACGTTTGGACCTGAAACTGACGATGGTCCGGAAGAGTCCCAAGACCAGTCGACGGACCAGCGCAAAGGACGGAAAAGGAAAGCTAAGAATGAAAAAGAAAAAGAGACTGATTCCAAGAAACGGAAGCGCGAAGACCCAGACAATCAGAGTCATTGCGATAACCTAGACACAGAGAGGTGCTATGCCTGCGGAAGCAGACGTCATGATATCAAGAAGTGTTGGTATGTGAACAAGAGCATTGCACCAGACCATTTTCGAGGAAGCCAGACCATTAAAGCTGGGATCGAGTTTCGACTCGCAAATGATAAGGCTTTTGCAGAAGAAGTTAAACGACAGTTAAAACCCAAAACCAATGACCATTCACAACAAGAATGACTAGCACGACGTGTTGGCAAATGCAGCACAGCCACGTGCGCAGCGTTCTTTACTGGTCGTGCACCTCAAATCGCGTTTGCCATCACACAATACCCTCTGAAAAACTCAGCCTTACTGGACTCTGCATCAACTATTCATATCTTCAACGAGATCAGTCGATTTAACAACTTTCGTGCAGCGTTACCAGGAGACTGTGTTACTGCTGGAGACCACCTTGTCCCTATCCAAGGATATGGCGACGTGGACATCAGGGTCCAAGGACAAAGGGGCTTCGATATTCTGAGACTACGTAACGTGGCACTCTGCGAAAATTTCGCAGCGAACCTGGTCTCCCTCCGTCAATTGCGACAACATGGATATTGGTGGGATAACCGGTTAGGCCATAATTGTCTCCGAGCATCTAACGGAAAGATCATATGCACTGTCCTTGACCGACATGATCAGTTCGTCCTAGAACATATCCCATGGGGGGGTGTACTGGAGATAAAAGCGCGCGCAATGAGAATAGGAGCAGGATTACCCAACTACTTATGGGTCGAGATTTTCAAAGCTGCTGTCTACCTGTATAACCGAACGCCAAAGTACATCCTTCGATGGGAATCACCATACAGTCGGTTCTTTACCTTCCTCGCGAATCGAGATGGCATTACCAACCGATATTACAAACCAGACCTACGACATCTCCGTGTATATGGCTGCAAAGCGTTTGCGATGACCAAGGACGCAATGGCCAAGAGAAAACGCCGACAGAAGCTAAATCCAAGAGCCTGGATTGGCTATCTTGTGGGTTACCAGTCGACCAACATCTACCGGATCTGGAACCCATGGCTTGGTGAAGTTATCTCAACGAGAGATGTGATATTTAATGAAGATGAGTATTTCCATGGAGATCTTGAACAATTGAAAGATGATATCCGTGAGCTAAATCGTGAGGAGTTAATGAACCTCCTCCGAGAAATTAAAGAACCAGAACAAACAGAAGAAACCTCGCAAGAGGAATCCCAAGGAGAAGATGATCTTGTGTTTGGTATGGATGATGAATGGGATTTGAGTATGCCCCACGGAGTTGATGATCAGACTAGGGAAGGTAACCTCAGACCTAACCCTGAGGACCACCCGAACATGCGTGTGGCACCGTCTGTAACCGAGGATCCCCACCAGGTGCCATATGCACTGGGGTCTGGAGAGAGTCTCCCCGATAGCATCAACGCGAAATTGGGTGTAACTGATCGCATAGAAGCGATGCAACAGACTCAAGATCTCCTAAGTTTAGAAAATCCCAACATCTCACCCCAGGGAGGGACTCCACAGCGGCAGGATGCGAACGGTTGGGAGACGTCCTTTCCTAGTATGCTATCTGATACTCGCACAAAGGCAAATGCTGATGTGCAATTCCAACCATATCCAACGCCATCGTTAACAGACTCTACTCCAGCTGCGCTTATGGCAGCTTGCTTCCAAGGGACAAATTTGAACCCAGAAATGCAATATCAAGAAAACAAAGTATTAAACAGAAACACAAATGTCGAAACCTGGAAGGCTGCTTTTGCCGCTGGTCGACATGCCGCACCCATCGGCATGATCAACGGGAAGCCGATTGACCGAGCTAAGTTCCTCCGTATTCTTACCCAACCAAAGAGCTTACATCGTTCACAACTTCCAGCGGCCCCAAAATCACATAGAGATCTTGCAACCCATCTGATGGGGACACTTTTCCATGATGCTGAACGCATCCATTTAAATAGTCATAAAGAAATGCAGTCCTGGATTGAGATATCCAAGTCGGATCAATCAGCAAGGAACCAACAGGTGCTGGATTGTATGTGGGTCTATACCTACAAATTCGACAAACATGGACGTTTTCAGAAATGCAAGGCTCGTCTTGTAGTTCGAGGAGACCAGCAGGCAAAATCGATTCATGAAGACACCTATGCCTCCACGCTGGCTGGACGTTCATTTAGAATCCTCATGGCCATCGCGGCACGGTTTGATCTTGAACTAGTGCAGTACGATGCAGTCAACGCCTTCGTTAATGCCAAAATGGACAGAGACATATATATGAAAATGCCTCCAGGACATCGGAAATCTGAAAGAATATTGAAACTCCAGAAAGCGCTATACGGGTTAAGGTGCTCACCTTTGCTTTGGCAGAAAGAGCTGACAAGAACCCTTGAAGAACTCGGGTTTGAGAAGGTCCCGAGAGACTCCGAGGAAAATGCGGATCCGGCTCAGGCGAGACGGTCGAGACCGGGTGAGCCATGCATGGATGCCTGGGTGAGCCGCCCTCAAAAGGGTCGCGCGACCACCGCGCGACGCAACATCCTGCAACCAACATTCACAATTCAGTTTTTCGAAATATCGACGTGACCCCGACAATGTACAGGCTACGGAGAAGGAAGGATGTAGCAGTTTAAATGGAAGCCCTTTCCCCTCCGTAGCCTCGCGTTTTGCTACCATCCTCTTTCATTCATTGTCAGTCAGCTATCGCCCGGTTCTCCTGTGACCATGTTTTCATCGAAGCAACGATTCCGACTAACTGATCCTGCGGCAGTTGCAGACCGCGCCAAATCCCGCGGCTGGAAGGCTGACGAACATCTTGAGAACGATAAGCAGAGGGACTTGAACAAATATGATGACAAAGTTAAGGAGAAGCAAGATCAGGTGCTTCACAAATACGCCATGTAAGGACGATGAGCAACAAAGGACATTCCACTCTGCTAATATGCACATAGTTGGCACTGGGACAGGTCCGGACGCAATGTCGACTTCGAACCGTACAAAGACGTACTGCTTCGCGAAGGGGCACCCATACCTCCTATTCAGGAGCTTAAGGATTTCTGGAGATTTTATAAAGATCAGTCGGTCGGAAGACTTCGTGAACGTCCCACTGCGCCAACACTCAAAGCAAGAGCAAAAGAGTTCAAGGGCGGCTATATGCGTATGACTGGAAATCTCCTTAACGACGAAGATACCAGGGAAATTAATTACGTGCGTTTAACCAAGCAGCAGATTTTACCTTTTTTTTTTTATAACCTTCACTAACTATCACACAGTGGTTAAAAAATGTCCTGCCTTTCGAGGAGAACAGTGGTGTTAAGGACATCGTGATGCCAAAGTACAACTACAAACCAGTTGACCTGGATCGGCACCTCGACGCTCTGTATACCAGGGGAGACCTGGGGATCACACACGAGAGGACTAGGTTTCAGTTCCACCTGATTCTCCTTATGTTTGCCAACACCGGAGCTCGAAAAGGCGGGCTATTAACAGATGGGATAAAGTACAAGGTAATGGTTACACTGCAAAATCTCACTCTCTACCGAACATACTCTTATTGAGCCTCTAGGATATCCGACTTGTCCTCGAAAGAACTGGCAATGGTGGCCGACGGTTTATTTTCGGCCATTATCAACGAACGGTTAAGAACAATAAGGATCCGGAGAACAATAAGTAAGATATACCCCTTGCGCTCGGGGCTGATTCGAAGCTGATGGGCCCAGATTTGGTGCTACTGGCCGAGAGCATAAAGTTCTTCGTTACAATGCTGTTTTTCTATTGCTACTACTTGCCATCGCCGACAACGCTCTTGATCGAGACGATTTCGTTCAGATTCTAAAAGGGAATGGAGACGGGCCAATAGAATGGAATGCTGCAGCCCTGGAGACTCCTATCTGCAGATCAGTCAATCGACAGGGTACGGTCGATGACACGAAACCCATGAGCGAGTTTGTGTTTTTAGGCATATTCAAGAAGCTTTTCATGGCAGAATACGACTATTCGCGTGCTTCTATGCACATGATTAGGCGTGAAATTGGCAAACAGCTTGACGGTAAGTATTGTATCTCCATAGTCCAAGCATAAAGAGGTTAACTAGCGATCAGAGCGATATACTGAGGTAGAAAGATCTCAACACCTCACTCAAGCCGACAAAGCTGTATTTGGCCAAAGCTACGTTGCATTTGTTTCTTCCTGCGATGGATTTGCCGCATTCATGCGCGAGAAGCCGGATCATGCAGCGGTTGAATATTTCCAGGGTGTCAGTCAGTTCTGGCAGCCTGGCCTTCCCACCAAGTTGCCCGCCGCTTTAAGAGACAAAATAAACAATCACCCCGATATTTTGGAGCTGAAGAGAGAAATAAAAGCATCGGGATCCATCCGATCGGATAAAAACACTACGAAAAACCAGTTGAATGCTTTAAGAAAACGGCTTGAGAGAGGGGCTCTGGAGGAGCATCGCTCTAAATGCTTCAAAGAAAAGCGGCGAGATAGGTTACTGCGTGGCAGCCATCGCAGTGCGGACGACGACGACGACGCGGACCCGCTTAATGATCTAATACCCGAGAAGGGCCGTGTTGCACAAGCCATGATACGCACATTACCCGTTGATCATGCCAAACAGCCAGGCATCATGCGAGATGCTCTTTTACTACTCACAGGACCTGGGAGCGTTTACTATCGTCCCCAAGAGGTGCCCAAGAATGGACTCTGCCCATATTGCGGGTTAGCAGTGAAGAGGTTCGCTAGAGGACGACTTCATCCACATAAGAGTATGTCACTAACTAGCTTGTAGCCTTCCGCCTCGACAGCGATCTCAGCATATTCACCGTTGTCGAAGAAAGTCAACAGCGGAGACTTTAGGCGTGAGCTGGACCGACCTGAAATTTTGCTACTTCTGTATGGCGTTCTATACAAGAGAAGATTGGCAAGAAGATTGTCAGAACCACCTGTCACATCTAAAGCACTGCTGCTCGATTACGTACAGACATACGCTACTGCGTCCAGCCTTTTGCCCACTCTGCAAGCAGACAAAAGACCTCCCAGCGAGCGACCGGCTACAGTATTGGGAACGGGATGCCGATGCCATTCGTCATATTGAGGAAACCCACGGCTGGGTTTGGTTATGCGCTGAATGTAACTTCTCATGCTATGGGAGACAGCCGGGCCTCTATCATCTTCACGACGCACACGGCTACAGCATCTCAAATGCTAAATTGATTCAAAGAGAGATCGCGGAGTCAGTACCAGATTCGACGACACAGCTAGTAGCTGTTGATTACAACGCACCAAATGGAAGCAACAACTTTGAGTCTATATCGTTCCTGCCGTCGCCGGCGCCAGATCTGCCCCTTGAAGCTCGGGAAGAAAACTTCTACAACTTGCACACAATGCTAGACCCTCAACTCTTGGCTGGGAACGATCCCTGCAGCGATACCCGCACCGATCCTTCAACTGGAATGTTTTACGAGTCATCAACGAGCGATACAGCCTCATTTTGGGACGATACTTGCGACATGGATCCATTGGATGAACTCATGTCCCAATACATAACGTTCCCGGCGGATGCCGCCGAGGGTGGTCCGCTGCCTAGTGAGGTTTCGAACACTGGTGACGTGATCGACTTGACTGGCGACGATAAATTAACCCCACAGACGACGGAACCGTTATCTACCGAGCAGCACCGGCCGCGACAGCCTAACCCGGGAGACGACAACTCTGTTCCAGACCATACGGCCTGCCCGGCTGCATCTCATCTATGCCCATTGCCAACTCTCCAAGGGGCCGAGGGGCGAGCCTCAGATCAGACTCGCCGAGATACAGATACATTGCGCTCGCTGCTGCCGGAGCGCAGAGACAGCAACGTCGTTGCCGAAGCGAGCGAAATGAACCCAGAACCAGAAATCCGGACGAACTCGCATATAGACCACCAAAAAGGCAACAATCATCAGAGTGTCAAACAAGCGGTGCGAATTCGACTGAAAACTTCTTCGCCCGCTAAAGTTGATAACAATCAGCACACCAGCCTGGCGACATTGATCACAGCACCTTCTCCGTCTTGTAAATTGCACTCTACAGACTTAGAAGGGCATAGTACATCTCCCAAACGGAAGCTCATAAGGCTACACCGTCAAAAGAGGCTAGAAGCGAGCGAGGATGATGAAAGCGTTCAAACCGAGCAGCCCGATCGGAAACGACAGAAAAATAATATCTACAAAGTCAAGCGTTATCTGGCCGTATGGGGCAAGATTTTCCTTGAATGGGACGATGGCACAACCGGCTGGGAACCGAAGAGCAACATTATAGACAAAGAGGAGTTGGCTAAATTCCAGGCGGAATACCAAGGCATTGACGAAGGCGTTGATATCCTCAATGTCAGACAATCCAGAGCCAGGGCGTATCAATTTCTTGTGCATTGGCATGGACGGCCAGATAGCGAAGATCGTTGGGTAGACGAGAAGTACATGAATCGAGATCGAATCGAGGAAATGAAAGCAAAGGCTAGGGTCAGCTCCAGAGCGTCTGGGCAGAAACGTGTTCGAAGAAGCCAATGACGCAGTTCCGCAGCAGTGAAATGCAAGCCGTCTTGCAATGGCACAGCGAGATGATCAGGAACAGTTTTTTAAGCCAGTAACAGTGCACCTGTCTATGAACGGGCAGGGTCTCATCGCTTAGATCTGAATTTGCAAACTGAAGAATTCGAATGCCATCATCAATATGAAGAAAGTTAGACTGCGGCTAGATATAAGTATAAATAAACAAACTGGCTCTGTCGTCGTCTTCCAATTTTCGTTTCAAAGCCGGCACCATAAGTACTGAGAGCGAGCGATATTGATGGTGCTCGGTGGGGAAGAGTATGTGGAAAGGCTAATATAACGCTCGCAAAATTGGCCCTGGTTCCTACAATGATCTGGCTCTCCATTTGGAATAAGAATGGTAGCGGGATATTAGCTGGGAGCATGGTCTTCCGTACCGCTGACGAATTGGGTGTTGGACAGTCCGCCGCGTACATACACCATCTTGTGAGCCTTCCTGGTTGTGAATGCAGACGAAACTAACACAAACTTAACGTCTCTACTGACATCCCAGATATCCCCTCGATCATTATTAACAAGCAGCACCTATTCTTTCTGCGGTTGGAAGCGGCCAACGCAGGGAGGAAATATCCTCTCCTCTCTGCGCGCGAGTCGCGGAGTTATAGAAGTCAATTGTGTGAAGTGACTGTGAATTCTCTATTTTTAGCGTATGAGGCCCTATTGGATGGTCAACCGCCTGTCTGGAGCTAAACTTATAACTTGCCGTTGGCGCCCGGAGTCGCTATTGACCCGTTGTTTGGGTGCAATTGCCATTGCGACCGGCGTCTTGGGCAGTTACTGGTGCAATGCTCTCGCACCATCTGCACAATCTGGGCCTCGGACCAAACGAAGCCCCGAGGTGCTCCCCAAAGGCTCCCCCTTGTGTGACGCCACAGGCGCGTAAATGGCCACTAGCCGTCGCCTCACAGGTGACCCAAAGAGAAATTTCTCCTGCTTTGATTTGACCTTACATCCCGTCACATATGAGTCTTGCTTACCGGTTCAGGAATCGCAGGAGAATGTAGACTTGAGTACCACATACTGACGGCTCCCTTGATCACATCACCGCAAATGTTGACACTCTGTGCGGGCAAAGGTATTAATTGTTCTGTCGCGGCTCTCAGGGGCTGTTAACTCCAAGATAGTTCCGAGATAGGACATGAATGAGATACCTGCGGCGTCCTGACTAAGTACCATGACTAGAAGTGAACTGGAAATGCTTCAAGGAAGCCATTGCCACTCAATAGCAGTGTCTGGTTTGCTGCACAATAGGATGACTTCAAACCCAGGTGATAGGAATGGATGCACATATGCCCAGCACCCTGCAAATGACGGGACATACCTCAAGGGCTGCTGTGCTCATACACGCAAGTGCCAAAAACAATTTCGATGCCTTCGCCAGTTTTCCAGAATCCGCTTTTAGAATTGTAAAAGCACATTTTAACATGGCAGGTTCAAATAGGAACCGAGAGGTAATGGGTGAACTTGAGTTTGCACCTCAACACCATGCACAGCTAAGTGTCACAACGAATGCGAAGTGCACAAGTTTCCACCCCAACGAAGTCGTGACAAACATTCATAGTTGAGAATCGAAATACGTCAGTCTGTCTAAGATGAAAGGGAAAGCACTAGGCATCGTTCAAGTCCCCTTATCGAACATACTCTGCGGAGATGGCCGCGGTGCCGAAAGGACCAGAATCGGCCCAAATGGACGTCGAATTGTTGTATTTATCGACAACTCAGATATTCCCGCAGTCCTAAGCAAGCTGCGTCTTACCGAGCTGCAGTTGGAGGCAGCCAACGCGGAAAGCAACTACCCTCTACTTAGCAGCCAAGCTGTGTGGTTGACGGGGTTGCGGAGTTCTCTCACAGAAGCTCACAGAATGAACCCACTCCTGCACCTGACAGCTCACCTGTACTCCGCAGATCTCTCCGAAAATCCATCGTCTGACGGACACACTTACACGAAGCTTCGCAAGTGTCCTGCAGACGGAGATCAAGCGGCACAAGAGTACGCAGTACTATCACGGGCAAAACGGAGAGGTTTGAAGGCATTATATTGGCAGCCAGAAGTTGGCGATGCTCTAAACGCCTTGGCTGTATTTCCAGGGATTATGCACGACCTTTG
The DNA here is from genome assembly GCF_001653235.2 of Pochonia chlamydosporia 170. Lineage (NCBI taxonomy): Eukaryota > Fungi > Ascomycota > Sordariomycetes > Hypocreales > Clavicipitaceae > Pochonia > Pochonia chlamydosporia. The sequence goes on from NW_019154065.1 coordinate 117,077, forward strand.
TCTCACTGACTGGCCAACGGAAATCGACCCTCATCTCCAAAGACAAGTCGTTGCACACCTCAACCATGTACACGCTGTTTGGTGGTATATTACTGGAGGTGACCCTGTCCTCCAGCAAAGCGCTGACATCACTACGGTGAGAGCGTTAGAGGGCCGTGCTCCTGCATGGAGTCGGTCGGACTGTGCTGGGGTCCGCGAGGCCTTCAAAAGTGAGATTGCCTTCCGCGGAATAACCGATCCAAAGAGACGTCGCGCAATGATGCAAAGAACTTGCAATCTACTCGTCATGATACCAAGCTTGAGATCTTTTCACGAGAACATGAGGCACCTTTGTGTCATTGATCGGATACTCCGAACGTACCTAATTCCCCATGACTTGGATGAACCTGCCGAAGAAACGGACCGGTCGCTTCGCTGGAAGTTGAGGCGGTTTTGGACGAGGCCAGCGCCGTACTCAGAAGTCCGGGAAGGGGAATTTCAACTGACTGCGGGTCGATCTTCGTTCAACCAGGCATACAAGCAGCTGGTCTTAGCTGCGCTTCGTCACTTCCCATCATTAGAACAACCCGCCCACCCTGATTATGTGTGCTGTTTTCAGCAGCGGGCATATATCCTTGGCTTTCGCAACAAGTGTACTGATGAGGCGATGTGTAGAACGCTTCCGTTTCCGTCGCAAGGCACGGCACCCGTGAAAAACCGATTGGACGAGCCCATGCTCTTAGAGCCAGTCCACCTACGATGGGGGCGTCCGAGTACCAAGCTCCTCAAATTAGTACAGGCGTCCGCATTTCTAGAGGGAAAGACCCATACCATCCGCAACGAAGAAGGACTAACTGTTCGATTTTTGTTGAATGACTTTTTCGATCGTTTTCTTTGTCGCGTGTTCGATATTGATAGGGATGTTTCTCTCATAAGCAGGAGGATGAGCACAGCCTGTCGATACCGGGGCTCAATCGGTCCACGGCGTCATATACACACAAGAGGTAAGAAGTTTCGTCTCATTTAGACAAGCGACTGAGAGGATTTTTTGGTATTAAAATTGGTACAGCTTCAGGCAGAAGCAGAGCTACCAGGGAATTTGGTGGTCACGTTGAGCCACCCACACCAACGAAAGCGCTCTGACGCAGGACTCGCTGGCTCAAAGCCGACGCGTTGTGCGTAGAGAGATAGTTGGATGTCAACGAGGATGATGTCCAATACTATGACACAACAGTTGAATTCAGCCGCAACTATCATCTAAATGGGTATCAGCAGCGTTACAAGATTGCAAATAGCAGCTGCAGGCAGCTAGCTTCCGACTGTGATGTCACAATTGACCAGCTACATCGCTTCAATCAAGGCCAAGACCACTGTGAAGTAGACCTATAGCTAACTGCTCTAGCAGTTGTGATATTGGAGCCCAAGACTGTACCGGTCGAGGACGAAAATGGTGGGGTGAGAGGCGCAAAAAATTGTCCAAAAGGGTCAGTATGGGCTAAGGTTATGTCATGTTAACTTATGCGAGGTATCAAAGGCATTTCGCAACTGGCTATGGCTAGAGGGTGGCATGCCGTACCTCCTCCGCTCCGAAACCCGCTACCTTGGGCTTCACCAGAGCACAAGGCCAGAAGCATGCCCACCCCTTGTTGGAGGTCGTGGTGCGAGATGCTAGAGTGATTTGGTCGCTTGTGTTCCTTGAGTACTTATTAATAAATGCGGCTTCAGAGTCATGAGGAAGTTTGCAGGTTTGCTAACCCAGTTCAGCATCATGATGACTGGGAGTACCGAAACGATACATAATGCGTCTCCTGGAACTTCGCGTCCAGGCCAAGACCGTGGTTTCCTCTGTGATTTGGCGCAGCGCAGCTGCCAACCAAGGCCACCATTCAAGGTACTCTGGAGGGATGCAATCCGTGTCGCTCATGATGAATGGTTGACAGGCAGGTATTTCCCTGCAGGAAGGGCCGCTGGCGCCAATGATGGATGGTTGTGAGGCGAGATTTCTGGAGGGAAGTCGTCCGTTCTGCACGATGAATGGTTGACAGGCAGGTATTTCCCTGCAGGAAGGACCCGGGGCGCCAATGATGGATGGCTGGATGCATATATTCCGCCAGGAAGTGGCCCCTGGCGCCATGATGGATGGTTGTGAAGCGAGATTTCTGGAGGGAAGTCGTCCGTTCTACACGATGAATGGTTGACAGGCAGGTATTTCCCTGCAGGAAGGGCCCCGGGCGCCAACGATGGATGGCTGGATGCATATATTCCGCCAGGAAGTAGCCCCTGGCACTTATGATGAATGGTTGGGAGACGAGATTTCTGGGGGGAAGTCGTCCGTTCTGCACGGTGAATGGTTCACAGGCAGGTATTTCCCTGCAGGAAGTAGCCCCTGGCGCTTATGCAGGATCACTGACACTGAGAGGCCAGTGATCCCGATTGGTTTGGCTACTGCCAATGAACGGGCTGACCCTCTCTGTTGTCTGACCAATTCGGCATGGAGCGGAGCATGACTCATTTTTCCTAAAATAGAACCAAAATATATTATAGCATACAAGAAGACTCTGGAAAACAGAATTCAGGATCCATTTTCTTCGAATTCCGTTCTTCAATCGCGAAACGAGCCAAACCGCTCCAATGTATTCTTCCCGTCCATGGGCCGCGGTGGCGTATCCACCACTGGCCGCAACAATGACGAGCCCTCCAGGCGACAAACTCTCCAAATCTAAGGCCCCTATATTTAAAAAAGGTACAAGCGATGGAAAAGTCTGGAGTAGGCTATTTGGGAGTGGTTCAAGTTCCTCTGCGGCAGATGCAATTTATGGAAGAGGTAGGAGAGCGGTTGCACGACACACGACAAACGGAACGTCTCCAAGCACTCTTTCAAAATACTGCAGCTGATCATGAAAACTATAGGCATTGGGTTGATGGCTACATCGACAATACTGAAGTGTCATCCTTTGTAAACAAGCTGGGTCTGTCCCGTCAGGAACTCAAACAGCATAACCTAGATGGCAATTACCCTCGCCTTGATGACCAGGTCGTGTGCTTCACTCAGGGTCGTCATCGAATCGAAGCGGCCAGCAACATTAATCCATATGACCTTTGGACGGTCAGGCTGTCATGCATGAGCCTCTCGCAAATCCAAACCAACCAGATAGTGAAATCACGAACGGAGCAATATCAGCATGAGACGCCAGATTCAGACGGGCGTATATACTCTAAGCTGCGAGAGTATGGGGACAGAGGGCTCGAGTTCCACGAGTGGCATCAGCGCTTGAGTAAAAAGAAACAGTATATCTTTCGAAGAATCACTCAGCGTTGTACCATGGTGGAGGCACTTGATTTGCTTATACAGCTTCCAGGTGTCCTTGACTTCCTGCAGCTTGGGTGCTACGGCACAGTTTTCGACAACCGACTTTTTGAAGAGTGTATCACTGGTTGGAATCTCATATTTGCAGAATGGTCAAAGTTTACCCTTGGCAGTAGGCTTCTACGAAGTTCTATTGACAGGGACACGGTGGTCGCTCTCGAAGGCCGTGCTCCGGCCGCCAGTGAAGCAGACCGGGAGTGGATTCACCAGGCGTTCACAAGCGGCCAAGTTTGGTCGAGAATTACGGACCCACAGCAACGATGTGAACTGGAGAGTCGAGTGCAATCGACCACAGTCATAATACCAGGCCTTCGTTGGCTGCAGGGCAACCTCCTGTATCTGAACATAGCTGCCCGCATCATTTGGAAGCTGATTATCCCTGAGAAGGAAGGGCGAAAGGCTGAACGTAAGAAGCTGTCGTTGCAACAAATTTTACAGAGCTATTGGGTCGCGTCCGAGTCCAAGTCGTGCGTTGAGATCCAGGAAGGCGTATTTCAGCCCGTGCATGGTCCGGCGTCGTTCAATTTAGCGTACAATCAGCTGATGCTGGCCGCTCTTCGCCAATTTCCCTATCTGAGCAAGCCTGATCCCAAGGGAAAGAGTGGAGAGAAGCTGGGTCTGTCATTAGACTTGAATTGCATATCACTCTTCCACAAGAGGGCAGCTCTTCTTGGATTTCGCAGCTCCGTTATCCAGCAAGGGGTCGCCATTGTGCGTCCACCATTCCAACCTCGAGAATGGACTACAGGTAAAGACTCGACTAGTTTCAACGAGGTCAAGTTTTTCAGTCAAATGTACCACCGTTGGGGAAAGCCGCACGTGCATGTATTTCGGGTAATCCAGACGTCTGCATTTCTCCCCAAGCTCACTCGCGCCAGATCTCATTCCGAAGTTGATATAACCTATGTCTTGCAAGACTTATTACGGACCTTTGTCAAACCTTGCAGCTTCGACTGCGATTTGTCAGGCCGGTGTATATATCTCAACGTGGGCGTCGAGGCTCTTCAATACCATTCTGCCGTGGTTGGGACTAGGCCCGCAAATTGTCACACACGCAACGCCGGACTGCAGACGATTGAGGAGGCTAGCGAATCCAGTAACAACAACCGCTACGGCCCCGACTATCTTACATGTACTCAACCAGAACCAATAAGCACAGCCTTCATGCACGACCATGTTAGAAGGAGAGATGGTATAATCACGCGTGGCGGCACTGCCACATCGTCGTATGTCTCCTATGATGGCGAGCGAGGGACAAGACCTGGTCCGCTTGAGCCGCAGCGTCATAGGAACTCCTATCGGTCTTCCGCAACCAAAGGACAGAGAGAGTTGCTACGTCAGCCCTTGGTAGTTGGCCGTCACTCATTTGGAATGCGAGACATCTTAGAGAGACAAAGCTGGCTTGTGGAACAGGGCCGCCGTATTATGTCTAGCGACGAAAGTAGCTCATTTGAGAATTCTACTTGCTCGCGATCCGCTTTACCGAGTCCACCTGTGTCTAGTCAAGAATACCATGCCGTTGAACACCTATCAGATGAGTTCAGGCAACCATCCTTTGTCAGTTCTGAATATTCTCGCTCCACTATTCCAACCCCGCCGGTGTGTGCACCGGCGCAGATACTACCTAGCCAAGGGTGTCGACCTCACGGGAACGCTAGCCATTCGCAGTCTCGAAAATTAAGGCCGTTGTTGCCAGCCACAAACATTGGCCGTCCACTCTTCGCAAGGTCTCCAGGCATTCAATCCAGCAAACCGACAGCGCACTCATTCAATAGTCATAATGGACCAACGGGGCGGCAATTTGGATCCCACCACTCTATACCTCAAAAAGAGGGCCAATACGAAGAAGCTCCGAACCTTTGGCAACCCATCATCAGTCCGACATTGTCCCGCTCTACAATCCTAAACCCTCGGTCCATGTCTCAGGCTTCCTTGTCTTCGCTGCAAAGCAACTCAGAAACGGAGACGATCTGGTCAAGCCAATGCCATGATGATCAGCCAGCCTTCGCCAACCCCAGTCACTTTAGCCGCAGTGCGTCGTATATTCGTGCTCAGTTGTCTCCGTCTATTTCGACCAGATCTACCAGGTCCCGATCACCTTGCCCGACACCTCGAGTGCCCCAAAGCAGCGGGGTTTGCTTTATGGAACCGCATAAAATGGAAGACCTGCACAGATTCCTTCGCACTTTGCCAAGAGGAGCCAGCTCTTGTCGTCCGGATGGATGGGAAGGCTTCGACGATAGTAACGATCTTGAGACCATCAGTATGTAGTTTGCATAGTTTGCATGGAGAGATGGAGAGATGGAGAGATGAAGAGATGGAGAGATGGAGCAATATGGAGACTCAAGACATTCACCAATTAAGCTGTGTTCCCGCCTTGAGAAAGCGAGTGTAGAGGTCGAAGTCTTGTCACATTTGATTAGCAGCGATATATCCAGGCCAAGGTTGGCATCCTAACTAGGAAGCGCCTTCCGTTTTCTGCAGTGGCATGGGATGAGACGTTGGAATTAATACTGATTAATACTGAGGAGGGTGTATTGCTCACATCTCGGCATGCGGCAAATATCTGCGAATTTCGAACTATAGCGAACCAGGCTTCGGAGTTACTTGAGAGCTCTTTCTCAGTCGTACACATCGCATCTGACCTTTGGGCTGGTCCTCATTGGTATGGTATTCTTGCTCTTCGTATTAGATAAATTGATGCCGATGTGAAGCCTAGACGAGCTCTGCAAGGTCGCCCAGAGTGCAGTGTGTCCAATAGTGTGAAACCATATATGACCAAGCAATTTTCCTGACATCATAGGGTACTAAAAAGGAAATTTTGTTTTTAAATAAACATAACGTTGCTAAGGCTATTATCTTGTTGAGGAGACAATTATCGTGCACGTACCGCTTCAAGGCACCCGCGCGATATGGTAATATTGATCCTATACTATCTGCTTGTTATGTCCTATTGCTAAACTACATTATCTAAATTTTCGTAGGGGCAGGTGTAGCGGGGTCTTCTCGGGCGAGTTTGGGACCGTATTAGGAAGTTTGGACGCCGCATTGGTGGCTCGCTGGGAGAAGCAATGCATTAAGTTTTAGGGGATGTGTCTGAAGATAATTTGATAGACCGGAATGCGCTGCCAAATGAAGTTTTAATTGTGTAAATGCAATGCCTGCTTATTATAGGCGATTTCGTGACTTATCTGGCTTCTTGTGCTACTTAGGCGCCGTGTCGTAATTGTTCCACCTCCCTTAAGGAACGTTCGGGGGCCTCGGCCATAACTCCTCCCGGAGAGACTCGATTTCCACTTCCGTTACGCCTTTGGATTTAATGTCGATCTGATTTGTCGCCGATAAGTACTCAATGGCCGTATCAAACTTTGCGTTCAAGAGCTCTTTCGCCGTGTACATCGCCCTTAATCCAGCTTGTTTGTCGTTTCTCAATGCCGGCGCATTTTCGAGACAAAACAATAACATGACTCCTAACGCCCTTGCGTCCCCGGGATATCCTAGAAGCTCAAAGCCAATATCGATAAGCATTATTTGGGCCGGCCCATCAGCCGCTGCGGACGGCTGAAGGAGCGTGTTCCATGGCTTTATGTTACCGTGGACCACCTCACACGCCCCAAGCTCTCGCACCCCTCGGACCAAGCCTTGAAGCTGTTGAAGTGTGAGGTCCAGGTTACTTCCACTCTTCTCTGCCAAATCCTCGCCGACATAGTGCCGACAACCTTCCCGGGTTTCGTGGGGTGCCAATCAGCCACAACAACGGCAAGAATGGGAACGACACAGAAGCGTCTGGACATCTCCGAGTTAGCTTGACTCGCCGGTATTTGGTTCATTTCTATAAGAGAACTTCGTCTTCCGATTTCCGGCTCAATCATAGTCAAGTCGGCATCGGTTTCAATATACTTCAGCACGCAGTCTTGATCTTTCCAAAAGCATCGGTAAGCTATGGCATCAAGTCAGCGCACGTTTGTAATGTCTAAGAGTGTGGTCCCCAAATAAATGAAGGATTTTGGTGGAACTAGAACTACAGGCCACACAATGGACAAAATCGGGAGTAGCTATTGCCTGATCTCCTAGCTGAAAGCTATTACAGGCTGGTGGTGCGGCAGCTTGGCGACGGTTAAATAGTACTAGTGCAAATACAATTACTTATGAATTCTAGCCTAGAACCTGAAACCTCGTACTGCTGCTTACTCACTTAGTTGTTTGCTATTGTCGTGGGTAGCTCGTCACCATCATTCAGGCACTTCCACTCCCCTAACTTGTTCAGGGATCTTGACAAGCGGCCCAATTCACCTAGCTTCCCGCGAGTGAAAATTAAACACTTGTTATTGCCTAAATATTGCCCAACATAATTATACTAGCTTTAAGAAAAAGACGGCAAAAGCACCACCGATTTTGGTGGTTTTTGACACGGAAACAGGTAGGCAATTCGCCAGGGATCCAACGCCGCTTTAAGCCGTGCAGCTTGACCCATTGGTTGACCTTGCCTGTCAATGTTCGGCGAGGTACCACAAAATATTCACCTCCCATTGGACAGGATTTGGACACGGCGGTTAAGTGCGCTGGGGGAACTCTGAACCAAGTTCCAAGAAACATGCTCTTGTCAACTCGCTGCCCTTTTCAAGAACTTAAAGATGGTCACTATGGCCACATTTAAAAGCCCGCCCTCGCGGCTGCGGCGGCAAGACCATCTCCTTGTTCCCTCCGCAACTCAGCAACCCCCTTCCCGTTTAACTCGAGCTCCCCAAGTCGCAAGCTTCACGAAGTCTAGATCACAACTTCTCAGTCTGATCTACCATGGCACGCCATCGACGCTCGCTTGATGCGGGCGAATCTGATTCCGATTTTTCGCCAGAGATTGAGAGCTGCTTCAACGAGGAAGAAGTGGATCTGTCTGGTGAGGAAACTGAGACGACGGACGTTGACCTCCAGGACAATGATGACTTGGACATTGAGGATCAAATCCAACTCTTTGGTGGAAATATACACCCGCCTGAATATTACAGGAGAGGTATAGAAGAATTCAATGAAAGCTCTTTTGTTGGCGAGGACTACAGCCCCGGGAGTACAATACTCTTGGACGCGATAGAGTTGCAGTGGCAGCAGTAATTCGCCCTACTTTGGCACCTCATCCAGGCTCTACGTTTTAACTGTCCACCCGCAGGTTTTGCAATGAAGTTCTATCGCGTGACCCTCACGCGTGCTTCGAGTCGATCTCCGTAGGCATACTCTATAAATTCTTTGAATGGCGGTTGAACCAAAAGGCAGGCAAGGACGGTAGAAAATTGAGAGGCACCACAAAGAGCAGCTCGTTGGGCACAGCCTGGAAAGTCTTCCGACTTGTATATGAGAGGGCTGTCGGTGCGAAGCTCGATACAAAATTGAATCGCAATATGCATAAGGTATGTTGCTCTCAATAACCAACAATACGTATGGGTTATAACGTTTCCTAGGTTCTCCGAGAGCTTGCAAAAAAACACGCACTAAGCGACCAGAAGAGAGCCAATCGCTGTATGACTATCAACGATTTGAAGGAACAGATCGAGACGACGCTAAATACCACAAGGAAATCGTTTGACCTTGGAGAACACCGAATTCTGGCTGTGCTTTTCCTTCTCCTGTTGGCTCCCGCCGGCTCTCGCCCTACGTCAATCCTACGACTTCGCTTTGGGGACATCCGAGTGGCTTTGGCGAGAGACCCGGAAGGCGGACCGCACAAGATCTTAATTCGGTTCACGTTGGAGTTCACGAAGTCATACCTTGGTACTAAGGATGCGTTAGTGCACTATTTCTGCTGTCTCCGCATTGCTTGCTAGTATTCTCCTTGCTAATACGTTAACAGCAAAACATTTACCATCCCTGAGATGATGTTCGATCCATCCTTGCTCCTCAGCCCCCACGCCTTTCTGCTGGGCATTTTATTTCGGCACCAAGCATTTCGCGCATCTCACCTCACCTCTCCTAGGCAACTAGATGAGCTAGACATACATCCTGGTGAGCGAGAGTTGTCTTTGCCTCTAAGAAATGACCTAAAAGAGGTCCGCATATTCCGCCGCGCTGTCAAAACATTGACGGGGTACGAAATGTCGGCTACGAAGACCATCACCAATGGTATGATCGCGAGCTGGATTAAAAGAGTGGGTGAGATCATGGGACTTCAGTACGAAACAATACCGTACAGCCTGCGTTACAATGCAGCCAATGAGTTTGACCAAAGCCGTGAGTTCCGAAAATCAACTTGAAGAACACTTCTAAACTTTGCTGTAATAGCCAACATGAGTGAGGCACTCAGGAACTTATCCCTTGACCACGCCAACTCCGTCCCTTTCCAGAAGCACTATCTTGGTCGGATTGTCCGTGCTGATCCATGGGCCATTATTCGTCGCGAGAAGCCACAGCAGGCGCTTATTGATCAGGCTTGCAGCATTGGTCACTCGATGAGCAAACGGCGGCCAACAGGCCTCACAGCTGAGCAAACGGCGTCTGTCGTATCCGATCCCCATGTTCGACGGCTTACAATCCAATTACGCAAATTGCGCCCAAGATCTGAACGGCACAAGAAAATCCAGCGCGAGCTGCGATCATTAAAGCAGAAGCTGAAAAGGGAACTGAAACAGAAGATTCGAGATGACTGGACAGATGAACAGGCTGTGGATGACATTGAACGCCAACTCCAAGGCATCGGCTTCGCAGAGCCAATGGTGGATGACGCAATTCGGCCTCAGCGGCCGGCTCAAAAGTTGCTGGTGAAGGCACTCACAGCTCCAGTCGGTGATACTCTGGAGGGACAGTACCAGCGCAGGGATAACGCAATTGAAGCCATAGTTGCATATTGCAGCGTTGAGGAAGGGCCCACTGTACGACGGTGTATTTCATCGACGACGGTGTCACGCGAAAACATTCATGAGCCTTCGGAAGGCGACCCTCTGTTTCTCGCTACTGTGTCTGTTTTTGTTGATAATCCGAAAGAGAGGCCAAGGAGGTGTTTTCTGTGCGTTGGCGCCGCGCTATCATTGCCACGAGACGACCCTCGTGTGGAAGACAAGATTGGAGAATTCTATACGCCGGGAGATTTGAGTAAACACTTCCGTCGAAGACACTTATCAAAATTGCGAGATAATGATCGGCCAGTGTGTCAGGTCTGCGATATGACCCTCTCTCATAAGATGCATCTGCAAAAACATGCTATTGTAGTTCATGGAACGGTCTCCTGAGACTCTGCCGCTAACCGATCAATGCCTTCTCTCGGATTTAGTGCAGTCAAGACTATCATGATGTTTAGATCTTAGATGTAAATGAGTATAGCAGATCAGTTTATTCAGAATGTTGGGCGGGGGTAGGCGATTGTAGAAGTACGACTTTCCAGATGGTCCGCAGATAAAGGCACAGACAATACTCAGAGATACCGCGGTGGGCACTGTCTTGTAGTCTTTCCTCTAGATAGCTCTTGATATCGCGCAAGGCTTCTACTCCGATAGCTGATTGACCTAGCGCGTCATAGCGTGATTCATCTACCTACTTACTGATGGCTTCCGAGTCAGCTCAAGTGAGATTAGATGTTCGAAGCCTCCTCCCCATGGCATGTGTCTCACGCTGGATAGGAATCCAATCATCAGTCGTGGTGAAACTTGAGCCGCCTCTCCGTGTAAATGTGCACTGTATGGAACATTATCTAAACCCTTACATCCGTTTGCGTCCGCCCTCAAGACATACCCTTATATCCAAGCCCCATCGACCTGGTACACACTGCCACTCACAAACGTGCTCCCCGGGCCAAGCAGGAACACAATAACATTTGCTGTCTCCTCCGCCGTACCTTGCCTCTTAAACGCAGAAGGATCATCAAACGGCGCGTCTTTGGCTCTGCCTACAAAATCCCAGTTCTTTTGCATGAGCGGCGTGTAGATGGCGCCGGGAGCGACCGAGTTGACGCGGATTTCACGATCGCCGTTTTCGAGTGCGGCGGCTTTGGTAAGACCGACCATGCCGTGTTTGCTGGCGTCGTAGGCGGCATGTTTTGCGAAGCCTACAGCTCAGTTAGCGAGGTGTATCCAGTAAATGGGTGATTTTTTTTTTTTTTTTTTTTGGATTCCTGGTATCCACGATACACGCAGCTTGCCTTTTAATCCGTGAATTGACGAGACATTGACGATGGAACCGCCGTCAACGACATTCCGCAACTCCGCCCGCAGACAATACATTGTGCCCGTCAAATTTACACCAATAATCTTATCCCACTCCTCGTCTTCCAACTCTGCAACAGACCTAATTCCATGGCCTTTGCCAATAACTCCCGCGACATTAGCAGCCCCATCCAGACGACCGTAAGTGTCAATAATGGACATGATCCAGTTATCAACGTGAATTCGCTTCAAAACATCCACTCTTGTAATCATATGCGGAGCACCAATGCCACCGAAGTACTTCTCAGCATTCCTCATAGCTTCAGGATCAATGTCTGCAATACACACTGTTGCGCCTTTGCGGGAGAGTATTTGCGACGTAGCTAAACCGATGCCGCTTGCACCGCCAGTGATGGCATATACCTTTCCCCGTAAAGGTCTGGAAGGAGCTCCATTTGTTTGGGTCATAGCTGAAGGTGCAGACATAATGAGTGTATTTGAAAGACTAGTGTCTTGGGAGCTTCGCCGCTTGGGGGAACTTGAGTGCTCGGCTTGCCCTGTTGCCGAGCCTTGAGGTTTGAAGTCAGTCATGGACACCGCCAACGGAGGAACGGGGGAAAATGTGTGTTGCAAAAGTTCAAATCGCTGCTCCAACCCAGTTTGGATTATTGTGATGGGGTGTCAAATGGCGGCTATTCCATATATAGCGTGGCGAAAACCCGTTGCTCGCCAAATGCGGTTGTGTATTACTGCTGATAAGGAATCCGGGGGTAGTATGCTAACACGAAACAAGACCAAAGATACGGTACCCTTATAAAAAAAAATAGCCCCCGGGGAGGGGGGGTGGTGGGTGGGTTGGTTTTCTGATTCCGTTACTCCTTTTGCGCGGCACAAAACTGACCAGCAACTATGGGGAACAATAACTGGAAGGGTAATTGCAAGATTCCAACATTTCCGCCAAGGGCGTCAAGTAGTGACAGTTGGGGCGATGGCTATGAGTGGATTGAATGGATGCGGAGCCTCCTTTGCGTTGGCAATGCAATTTCGTTGAGGGACTAATGAGCTTCATGAGTGTTATGTGGGGACCCGCGGCAAGGCACGTGAAGCTTTCCTCATTCAATTACCCTACGGTAGAAACGCAGACTAATCACAGGTCACTGTGTAGCCATCCGACTCGGGGATGTTCTCGTATCAGAAACGGCTGTCGTCCTCTGGCGTAGGGTATCTGGCGTTCATGCTGCAGTGGATATATGTTCCTGATTTGGCTACTTCCCGAAAATTGACCACCGCTAGTTGACGTATTTGCCGACGGTTATTATCCAAGTAGTGCTTTTTGGATGGTGAATTATTAATCTGTGTAGGCAACATCACCGACCTCGCGAGCCGCTAGCAGCTATGGAATCAATTATTAGGCGCTGTATTGTTCGGGAGATATGTTCCATAACCCCCCAACGATATTCTGTGTAGTAGATCTAAGTCCAGCGGTATATATTTGGTGGCTGAAATGGTAGCATTGGCAAAGCCTCGGGATTCCCGTGCAGCCTGGTTGCTTTCCCGAACTGACTCGCCTACGTCGTCTAATTCAGGCCGTATCTGGCTACGTCTGATTTGATGCCAATATAAGCTGTATTTCGATTCTGGTAAAGATTCTATACATCTTCGAGCGTGGCTGCATTCAGGCAGAGGGAATTGCGTTTGAAAATGCGGCTCTTTTGCGACATGAAGTCCGTACTGGCGCTCGGCTGTCTCGCCGTGACAGCCCGGGACAATCCGATCATCAAAGCTAGTCCAATCAAATTGAACGGATCCATGCTGCTCATGTCGCGTTTCTGTTACATAGAACACCTCTCAGATAGTTTCCCGCTAATTCAAATTCTTGCCTAATGACTAATAAGGAGCTGACCGTGGACTCTCATCTGCTGAGCAATTCACGGCATGCCGAAAAGTGTACTGTCTAAATACGGCATGATGGAAATCATTCAGAACCATGGCATATTGCCGTCTGGGAGGATTTCCCGACGTCGCCTTAGCGAGATATTCATAGCACTCTGAAGCCGTCTCCATTTCCCTGCCTAGTTTATGAGTCGTGAATGCTTGACCCAACCGGCGCTCATGCAAAACACGGACATATATGACCGTTAGTGCAGCGAATGTGATGTAATGAGTCCACCAGGACAAGTGCGAGATCAAATCTTCCTGTATCAGAGAGTGGACAGTTTGCAAAGCAGCCTTAGCTGCGGCGATGCAATCATCCACTTGTGTCTTATGCGCCCAAGTTGGCCCCTTAAGGAGAAAGTTGCGATTAATATGCATTACGGCATGTGCACGCGCGAGTGTGAGCATTACAGTATGTCTTCCATAGCCTGGAGTCTCTGTAGATGACTGAATTGACTCAACATACGTGGAGGCGTCCATGTCCCACTCATAGACACTCTGCATTAATGAAGTAGCAGTAGCAACTCCTTGGGACTCCGAGCTTTGTCCATCATGTCTCGATTCTGCGGGCGTTGAGGCGAATATTTGGCTGATCCTATATAATTGGGTTAGAAATAGTACTCGGAAATAATAAATGCAGCATTACCGTAGTTGCAAAACTAGCAGCTGTGTACCACAGACGTCTTGATCCCCAAAGGAGAGCGTCAAATCTTCCGTCATCATTCTGATGTAGTCGTTGCTGAAGTACCGAGGCAGGCCAAAAAATGAGGAAATATAAGTATCCAGAATACATCCCGTAAAAATTGTGCGAATAATGGCGCTTCGCATCGGGAATTCATCGCAGTCAACTGCAGTCGGGTCTAAGTTGTAATGGAGTTGCAGAGCATCGATTGCCTGCAAAGTGTCTCTGAAGACCGACCAAGCACTGTCTAGTTGTGACGTTCTTAACAAGTACATGGTTTGAACTAGCCTCGCCTGAGCTTTCTCAAGAGTGAGAGCCCGTCTATCCGCAAGAAGAAGCCGCTGAGAAATAACCAGCAATTTGTCGGCCAGGGTGGGTGATAGACACATCCGCTTGCTGGACGGTTCATCGCGAGGGATTGTTGTATGCGCCACAACGCTGGCTAGAATTGCGAAAACAACAGACGCTCTACTTGTACCGATCCCAAACCAGGCAGGGATATTACATCGCAAATTTTTTTCCAAGGTACGCAGCCAGTTGTCCACTTCGTCTCGATCCAAGAATTCGTATGTTGTGGCGTGGGCTCTAAAATAAATACGTAACTGCTCTCGGGGTTCGTCAAACCCGGTAGAGCAAGATAATGAGATCTCGCCAATTCCGAGGGGTGGACTGTCAACAACTACTCCAGGCTCAAGTAGACAGTCATATGACTGAGCTTCGCGTAGGTCCCTGTTGCTTAAGATTGGATCAAACTGCGGGGCATTTATCTCTGGAGGAGCTGACAACAGATCTTCTTCGACGCGTTGATGTAGGGCAGTAGCTTGCTGGCTCATGATTGTCTCTGAAGTGTTCGGTTCGGTCGATTTTGGGTCTCCGTTGTTCAGCAACCCGTTCCAGCGCCTCCTCGGATGCGGCCTAGCCTGGACAATAGAATCCACACCCCGTCGGCCACAGCAGGTGCATGGCGGGTCACCATCGTCACATGTCTTCTTCCTCTTTGCAATGTCAGACGACGGAGGCGCCTTCTTTGGAGAAATTGTGACTTTACCTTATCCTTACTTTGCATTGCAGGCTAATCCGTGGAGATCCCTCAAATTATCGTGCCTGTTGCGAGTCTCCAAGACTCACCAATTTTACAACTTAGCGTTAACGGCAAGTATTTAGACACAAACCACGTTCTTCGGCACAGTGACGACGGTGTCGTTCCTCAACTGCATACAGGGGCTAGGTTGGCCGGATGCCTACCAACCTTGGCGCTCCTCATAGGAGTTTTGGGGATGGCCGGCTCCTACAGAGCCGGTGCATTGAAAGGTGCCGGTGCAGAGTAATAAGTTATAAAGGAGCCCTAATCGGTGGCGAATGTGCCGTACTCGAATTGCTTACTATTGCGCACGCCGTTACTGTATTCCGTGATTGATGAATACAATCAAGGTGTAAGGGGCGGGGCTTATTCAGCCAGAAGCGTGCTTGGAAACAAACAAATTGATTGCATTGCAGAGAAGAGGAACTAGAAGCTCTCGAGGAGCTGGCTATCTGTTTACATAGTCGATGCTCAGGGGCAGATTGTGAGACCATCATTTGGTGGCGTTATCGGCATCAGCCGAGTGCGCCTCAATATCGCAGCCTGTTACCCCCCCCTTCCCAACAACAAACCCGGCTGGCCCACCGTGCTGGACTACACCTGACTATCCGATGGGTAACACAGTATCCACGACCCCAGCAGAACGGGCCTCACAGGAGTCCCCATTCGTCCCGTTCACACCTTGGTCCGATTGTCGAGGTGGATGACCTGACCTTTCTCACCCTCGGCTATATCGAAAACATCGATTTGATAGTCTTTGAACTGTCGCGTGGGGACGCGATTGGCAAAAAGTAAATTGACTTCTTCAAATGACCGACCCTTGGTCTCAGGCAAGCGGAAGAAGGCCCAAATCAGCGTGAGTAAAGCGGTGCCGCCCCAGAAGAAGCCAGTATATCCTTTCAGATTCCACGCCGTCGGATTCATAAAGTAAGGCTGGAGAACGGAAGCGATTACACTGCCGATGTAGTAGGTGTTGCGGGCTAGCACAATTGTTTTCTGTCGCAGCCTGGTGGAACTGACCTCAGCTGGAAGAGCCCAGCCAATCTGACCAACGGTGGCTTGAAAAGCACACGTCCAAACCAAGGTCAGCACCGCTTGCGTCATCCCAACCGACTTGACGTTAGTGCGAACGTTCAGGATGGCAATCACCAAGAGGATGACAGCCATCAACGCTGTTCCAGAAAGATAGATGGTGCGTCGGCCGAAATTTGGGATAATAAGCATCCAGGAAACAATGCAAAAGAAGAGGCCTAGTGCATTACCACCAATATTCAGATGATATGTTTGGGTGGTTGTTAGGCCAACTTGTTGAAAAAAGTAGGTTCCTTGTGCGGCGAACCAAGGCCCAGTTGTCACTTGCCCCAGAAATACCATACAGGCGATCTCAGTCCGACGAGCATCAACGCCTCTGAAGCAATCCCAATACGAATTTTTTGTTTTCAGAAGCTCCTCTTCTTGGTTGTTGGTATGAATGATGAGGGAAAGTTCGGAGTCAATGACAGCTGAGTCTAGCTCATTCAACCGTTTGAGGGAGATCCGAGCATCCTCAATGCGACCTTTGCGGACAAGATACCAAGGCGACTCTGGCGCGAATAGGAGACATGGCAAAAGGAACGCAGGCCAAATCCACTGTATTGCAAATGGCACTCGGTAGGCCCACTGATTGGTGACAGTTGACATGCCTGCAAGAACCCCAGAGGCGATCAACTGCCCAATGACAAAACACATATTGGTCCAGCTAGTCAGGTAGACTCTTAGTGAGAGCGGTAAGACCTCTGAAGCGTAGGCAGGAGATGAAGTGGCAAATATGCCCCAGGGAAGGCCGCATAAAATCTCTCCAACAAGCAACGTGGTAACATCAGAGGCAAAAAAGACTATAAAAAGAAATGCAGTAAGCGCCACCAACGAGCCTAGGATGACTTTTTTCTGCCCGAAACGATCGACTAGTACACCGTTGAGCATTGCTCCAAAGAAAGCGCCAACTCCAGCTGCATTGCCTAGGCCGGCTTGCCAGCGGGCAGGAACTTGGTAACTCTGACTGGCCGGATCATAGTCGCCGAATTTCTTTGCGAATTCCGGATATGCGTAAAAGTTACCGAGCAAGGCGGTGTCGTATCCTTCCATGATCACACACATGGAAACCATCACTGCCCAGAAGATGGCCTGCTTGTGGCTGCGTAGGGCGCTACCGATGGACTCCGCATGCTGAGCTGCTTCAGCCCGCCCTGCCAGGTGATTCAAGTTGGAGCGGCCGTAGTCGTCCGAGTGTGGAGGTTGGTGGGACTTGGAATCCATGTTCTGTCAAGACAATACGATCGAAGAGCTGTATATTGCTTCGAGGATGAGCGGAGATATTACCTTATCAGAATCTTTGCAGAATTTTGCTGCATATTTATACTTGGCTCGCAAGCTGCGCAAAAGGTGTTGGACACGACGGTCAGGGGTGATGCTTACCCGATTGAGACTCAGCTCGGGACTACTTCCGTACCATGAAGATGCGGGGAAATCGTGGGGCGCCACTATGTCCCAAGTAGTTGGTGTGGAGCATGCAATAGTTTGGTTCGGAGAGGGAGCAGACGCAGCTATCCCTTAGGGTGTTGAGTGGAAGAGAATCTTCGGCAATTGGGCGCGTCCTGGAGCACTCGCAACAGAGGTAAATATATCAGCCGCCGGATTATTATGACACCCTGTGGCAATTTATTTCGAATTTATTGCGCCGCAGATGTGACACGAGAAACTGGTCATAACCGCCTGTCTGGTCGGGTGCTCCGACCCAAAATGGTGGCGCAAAGGCTTGAAACCGTACCAATCACGCTTGTTCAATACCGAAGCACCGCTTTGTGGGTAAGCCACACTCCCCTGCCACCTCGCCCTTAAAATAACGACATCGCAGAGCCGACACTGTCCACATCAACCATATCCGTTAATTGCAGGGATCTTCAACCGACGGATATCTTTAATTTACACCGCGATAGCCGAATGCCACCCAGACTTCACGATTCGAGTCTGTTCAACTAGGCACAGACCACTGAAAGCCGCCAATGAGCTTGATTTTACCCCGATTGCCACTCATCCACGCCACAAAGCCACTCCGGAATAGGCCGTGATTGGCCCTGATGCGTCCTTTGGTACACATGGGGAAAGCCCGTAATGCCAGAATGAGTTTTGCCCCTCCTCTCCGAGTAACGCTTTGCATGTTCATTTGGCCCAGTTGCGGCAAGCCATGGAAACTACCCGGACCCTAAAGCTACGCGAGACTTTGCCGCCGACCGCCGACATAATGAACTTGTAAACAGGGCAGGGCTGTCGGAGCGAGCATCATAAAAGGACGCTGTGACTGCGCAAGCTCATTAGCCGCGACGTCCGATTTGTAACTTCCTGGTAGCAAATTTTCTAGTGATCCCCAAGGTGTCGGGCACAGATCAAACTGGTTTGCAGAAATTGTATTGCTCGTTGTGTCTGGTCAATATGACATTGACTTTGGTCCATCCAAGCCGTGCCAATGGCTCACCGACTAAGCGTAAGCCATGACATCGCTCGCACCCCGCTGCCCCTGGATGCCCACATCCAAGTTTTGGTGACTAACCAGTGAAACCACTTAGCCATTATCATCGATAAATATTCATTCGCACTCAACGGATGCAATGTCTCATATCGTTTTCACATTGACAACGAGACCGGCGACGTCATATTGGATCATTTCGGTGGCTTGGTAACAGAAAATCCTCCCGTTCAAACCATCCACAACGGCGGTTGGTCCACGCAGGCCCATCTTAGACGAGAGTTCCCCGACCTGGGCAGAGGTGACTTCCGATCACCAGCGGTGTGCATCATGCAGGCTGACGGCTGTACCATAAGTGACTTCAAATACCAGTCGCACACGGTTTTAGAGGGGAAACCCAGTTTGTCGGAATTGCCATCTACTTTCGGCAAGGAAGATGAAGTTGCAACACTTATCATACACATGTTCGACAACTGCAGCTCTGTTGCTGCAGATTTAGTCTACTCTGTCTTTCCCAAGCACGATGCCATTGTTCGAAGCATCAAAATTACTAACAAGAGTGAGAAGAATATCATTGTCGATAAGCTAGCTAGTATCTGCGTTGACCTTCCTCCCGGCGAATACGATATGCTCGAGCTTCAGGGTGATTGGGCCCGAGAATGCGCGAGAGTCCGTCGCGAAGTTGACTACGGAACGCAAGGGTGAGCAGAAATTCCCCCAACGTGATGCGAGCAGTGCTAACTCCATGCTCAAGTTTCGTAAGTACGGCTGGCTACTCTTCTCACTTCTACAACCCATTTCTCGCCATCACATCACCAACTACTACAGAGTCTCAGGGAGAGGCTTGGGGATTTTCTCTGGTATATACGGGCTCGTTCAGCGTCGAGGTTGAGAAGAGCTCCCAGGGACTAACTCGCGCGTTGATGGGAATGAACCCTAGTCAGCTCTCTTGGCCACTTGGCCCCGGGGAGTCTCTTACATCTCCCGAATGCGTCTCTGTATTCTCAGCCTCCGGAGTTGGGTGTATGTCACGCAAGTTCCATCGCCTGTATCGGCAGAATCTCATCAAGAGTAAATTCGTGAGTGTACCCCGACCGGTACTGCTCAACAGCTGGGAAGCCCTGTATTTCAACTTCGACGAGAAAACCATATACAAACTTGCTCAAGAGTCCGCCAACCTGGGCGTTAAGCTCTTTGTACTGGATGATGGTTGGTTCGGGGCCAAACATCCGCGTTTCGACGACAAGGCTGGTCTCGGCGACTGGGTGGCGAACCGTGATCGATTTCCCAACGGACTACAACCACTAGCTGAAAACATAACAAATCTCCAGCCTGCCAACACTGAGACAAACCTACAATTTGGTCTTTGGTTCGAACCTGAGATGGTTAACCAAAAATCGGATTTGTATGAACGGCACCCTGACTGGGTGTTGCATGCTGGTCAATACCCCCGCACCGAGACACGCCAACAACTGGTTTTGAATGTGGCGCTCACCGAGGTCCAGAACTTCATCATTGAATCAGTTTCAGGTATTCTCCAAAGTGTCCCTGTCTCCTATGTGAAGTGGGACAATAATCGAGGCATTCACGAAAGTCCTACGCCTCACAATCATCATGCGTACATGCTGGGTTTATATCGCGTGTTTGAGGAGCTGACCAGTCGCTTTCCCCACGTTCTTTGGGAAGGATGTGCGTCTGGCGGTGGTCGTTTTGACCCTGGTGTTTTACAATACTTTCCCCAGATTTGGACATCTGATAACACGGATGCTTTGGACCGCATTCACATCCAATTCGGCACATCTTTAGTTTATCCAGCATCCTCCATGGGCGCGCATGTATCCGCAGTACCAAACGAATTTACGGGTCGCACTATACCATTTAGATTCCGAGCTCACGTGGCGATGATGGGGGGCTCTTTTGGGTTGGAGCTCAACCCGGATACTCTTCCAGCTGAAGACAAGGCACAAATCCCAAGTCTCATTGCTCTAGCAGAGAAAATAAATCCCATCGTGATCCGAGGGGATATGTGGCGTCTGAACCTACCGGCGGATTCGAACTATCCAGCTGCTCTCTTCATTTCAGAGGACGCGAACCAGGCTGTCCTATTTGCCTTCCAAATCCGCGCAACAACCGTGCACAACTATCCGTTGCTCCGGCTTCAGGGCTTAGATCCTTCAGCAAGGTACAAAATCGATGGAGATCAGACATTTTCTGGTGCAACACTTATGAACGGCGGCATTCAACATAGATTTGCGGGCGACTATGATAGCAGGGTAGTGTTCCTAGAAAGGTTAGAGCATAAGGAAACTTAGCCGGAGGGTAGACCTAACCCTTTGTTCCAATGAATGAGTGCCGATTGTCCGCTAGAAGAATTCCCTCGTATTTATGCCTAGGTAAACCACGAAAATTGAATGAAAGTACCGCTCATGTTGTAATCTACTTCTTTATAAAAATACTCAACTTTTAGCCCTTATATACGTAGAATTATGTAGAGATTCCACTTCGTATACAGTGCGAATTAAAGATTTTAGCTACTTTCTTCACAACTAGTTCGTAGGTAATACCTATAAATCCAGTATTATGTTAGAAATCATACCAGAAGTATTCTGATGCAATTTCATCACCTCTTACAGAAAAATGGCTGTTTTTGCAGGGTGTTGAAAATGCCATTTTGCATGGGATTTCGGTGTCCGACTCGCTGGAGTACGTAAGCGTAAGAAGCAAAATTTTATTGACGCCCACAAG
The DNA here is from genome assembly GCF_001653235.2 of Pochonia chlamydosporia 170. NCBI lineage: Eukaryota > Fungi > Ascomycota > Sordariomycetes > Hypocreales > Clavicipitaceae > Pochonia > Pochonia chlamydosporia. The sequence goes on from NW_019154065.1 coordinate 138,491, forward strand.
CCCTACTGGACAGTGCTCTTAATTCCAGATACATTTCAGCGGCAAAGCAGGTCATATGTCATGAAAACCGTGGCTCTAAGTGGCGACCATCGAAATAAATAACCCGGAAGTCACCAGAGTGCTACACCTTCGCGGACGCCTCTGTGTCACTGTCTACAAATACCCCAAATCCATAATGACTTGGCGAATGTCCAGGAAGAACCCAACTGGTCACTGAGAAAATTTGAACCAGTTGACATTAACGAAGTCGGCCGCCTGGTCGCTCGTAAATGTCAAGTAGACAGCGTGTACTCCAGTCACGGTGTTGAGGCCGGCTGAGATGCTCTTCCAGCTTTGCCAACCACCGGTGTTCGAGACGGCGAGGCTGCAAATCGGTGTGGAAGTTGGACTGTCCAGCGCAACATGGATCACGCCCTTGATACCACTGCTCGCACCGGAAGCGACCCTCACAGTAAACCTGGTAGCACCGTTGCCGCCAAAGTCAACCTGGCGAAAACCAAGCCAGTTACCATTGTGAATCCATCCGACGTTATCGCCGCCGCCAGTATCCGAGGTCTGCTCAACATTTGTCCCGTTTTTGGAAGTGTACGCCTCGGCTTGAATCTCCGAATATGCGCTACTCGATTGAAGGCACAGATGGACTGAAACCGACCGCCATTTCGGAGTATCGACGAATGTAGGGCTAATCATGACCCCAGTCACGTTGATAACACCCTTTTCGAAGATGTCGATCTTCTTATGGCCAATACTGGTGCCATTCGACACCAAGCTCCAGGGGACAGTAGACAGGTCGCCAGAATCCCCTGCGCTCACAACCTTCGCTTGGACTTGGTAGGAACGTATCACTTGACCATCCCTCTGATCCTCCATCAATACAATGCGGTCTATGGATGTCGGAGATTCGAACGATATAGAATAGGTGCCGTTGTTGTGCACTGTGTGTTTCGCCCCCGTATCGATGGGGTTGCCATAGCATGAGTTGATGAAATCGCCCAAGCGCTTGTAAAGTGCGGCGTGGTCATCGGGAATGAGGCCACGCTGATCGGGGGTGACGTCCAATTCCAGAACACAATTTCGTCCCACTGAATTGTGGTAGACGTCGACCATGTCTCGAAACGATCGCAATGACTGCCCCTTACCAAAGAACCAGCGCCTGCCAGCTTGCAGGGTGGTATCACACACTGCCGGACAGAAGTGGGGGCTAGAGCTGTCTCCATTGCGTTCCAGGCCACTATCACCAAATTAGTTGATTAATATGCATTGGAATAGCAAATGCACGTTCTCACCTCGACCAATTCTCTTCCGGCGCGTTTCCGTCCTCATTTCCTATCCATCGAGCTAGTTCGCCAAACATTAGTCTCTCCTACTAGGGCCGTCAAAGGATATCTCATACATACCAGGGTTTGCAATAACGCAACGGCCTTGTGCTGTGCATCCATTGAAACCAACCGCTTGAGACTGATGGGCTTCTAGGAGGCTCTTAATCCCCCCAATCTGACTGTCGAGATAACTCCCATCGAACCAGATCTATCCAGAGCACGGCGTGTTAATTAATGAGTGAGAATGAGATTATCAGGAAATCTTTACCTCCGTAAACTTCCCGTATTTAGTCCACAGCTCCGTCATCTGATCAATAGCAAGCTGATCGTACGCCTGTCTGTCAACGCTGACTTGTCCCGGCCCCACAGGTGTAGGGCCGAACTTATGGTCGTGTATATTCAGAAACTTATTGTTTGGCACACTGTAGTAAAGGCCAGGTCCAATGTTGCGCGCCCGTGCGGAGTCCACAAAACTCTTCACAATATCCATGCCATGGACAGGAGACTGCTCGACGGTGTAGTTGTAGGAAATAATCTGTTTGTTAGAAGTCTGAAATTTGACCTTGCTAGGCCACAACGTGAACCCGCAATTGTGTTTAGCGGTCAACGTGGCAAACTTTGCGCCTAGAGCAGCGATTGAGACCATCCACTGATCCGTATCAATCGAACTAGGATTGAAGACCGACGGCTCAGGGAGAGGCGAAGGGCAGGGTTCACTCCCCGTATACGTAGCCATTTCGAAGTGTATAAGGGCTCCGATCTCGTTGTCCTGGAAATCAAGCTGCTCCTTTGTGGGTAGTGCGATCTTAGTTTTACCGTCTGGAGCGACGCGATACCTCAGCGGTGTATCACGTCGAACGACAACAGGCGGGGTTGCCAAACAGCAAGCCACCAAGACGGTCACAGGTAGGAGTCTGAACAAACGCATTGTGATTCTCAAGCAAGGCCAAATCGTTAGGTATGACGATGAGACGAGAAGGCCAGCAAATGGAATCGACGATCCCATTTATAGGCCCAAGGTGACAAACTGCTGGTGCCACCTACAGATCGCAGGTTCGGCCAAGTTCCAATGAGTGTCTACCATGAAATTACGGTAGGATTGTATGGCACAGTCCTGCATCAAGACAGCTTTCTGTAATCTTTCATCTGGAGAGCGTCTGCTTCCGTCGGATCAATTCTGCTACTACTGAGGGTACCATATACAGCAGTACCCACGCATGGAATATACCCCGTTGATGTGTTGCGGGGAGGGGCCTCATGACCTGAATGGGGGATCCCAGGAGTGTATTCCATGGTCACGCGGGTAATTAGTACCACGAAGGCTTGCAGGCACAGATAGCCTGCCGGTCACAATGCCGTCTACGGGCAAGAATTACCCAATTCGGCCAGTGTCCCACGTCCATTAAGACCATTCCCAAGCCGGTACGTGACGCACAGTGTCGTAGAATGGTCGTGCCTCTTACATCGATGCAGCAAACAAATCAGACATAGGATAGTTCCGTCGGATCTACTTTTCGTGGCTCTTTATGTGACGTCCCAGGAGCCACCAGTTGTGTTCGTCATCGACTGGCACGGATGGTTTGGGGTCACAGTCCTTCACTACCCTGTCGTGGTACCTTCGTTGACGCTAGGGACAGAGCCAAGTAAAGTCGGATGAGCAACGTAGCGGATCCGGGGAAGTGTGGGGAATCGGTGGCTGGGTCACTGTAGCGCTGGCCTTGGCGGCGTTTTAAGACGAAGGTAGGGACGTCGGCCCGTCTTGTGAGGGCCAAATCCAGGATTAGGCTCGTAGCCTGGGTGGCCATGATGTTAGGGACCGTGGTATTGTCGACGCGATTTTACCGTCGACAAACAGAGAGCAATGCCCAGGGGCTCAACTTATTGGGAACTTTCCTGTGAGATCACAATTGGCGGAACAGTGAAGAGCTTCATGTGCGCAGATAATATGCATAGTGTTGCTAATTAGACGCAGCTAAACTAGAGACGAACGAAAGAGCCATTATGGGCCTCGGACACATGTGTGAGAACCTCGATATATTCCTGAATCCAGAGACCGGGTTAAGACAATCATGAACATGACACGGTGTGAACTAGATCATGGTTGACTATAGTTGTCGGATAATGGTGCCTCTGTTGATTGTAACACACAAGCAATTTTGCCACCTGAGTGGCGAGTGGCAACAGAAGTCGTCATACTGCTGCCTCAAGGCAGCAGTATTCCGAGAGTATTAAATATCTTGGAGTTCCGCTGTGTACTGTAAGGGAGAAAAAAAGGAGGACACAGAAGTCAATGAAAATTTGTGAGGAAAGCCTTTCCTGCCTATTGTACTATGTTATCGTACTATTATGTCTACTATCGTACTATTATCTTTACTTCAAAGTATACTACGAAGTATAGTTTTTCGAGGCGAAGTACGATAGTAACTTTACTATCGTACTTTTGAAGGAAAATCCTGCGTTTTAATTGGCTGCAGGAATCTTATCTTTTGTACAAGACTTGCAAAACTTTTTCTCCCCTCTGCGACGGCAAGCAGCCGATACTGATTGATCAAAAGTCTATCGCCTATCACATTTGTCATACTTGTTTAGCATGAATTGCTCTCAGTTTACGATCAACACTCTGGACACTCAACCAATTGCTCCTCCTTCGAGTACTCTGTCTTCAAGTGCTGGTCCTTCTCGAAGTAGTGATGATGCTACTTCTGCTTCCATTCTTTTGCTTGATTTCGATATCACTCCATTCTTTCGTAAGATTTATCCAGAGCCGCCTAAATTAGGCCCTTCAGGCAAACGGAAAGCTACAGGGAATGCTGTTTATCGATGCCTCCATTGCCCTGCAGATACGCCATGGGAAAGCAAACAGAAATCTAACGCTCGCAATCACGCTCGGAAGGTGCATTCCAGCATCGTTATAAACTCCCGTAGTAACCTCGGTGTGGATTCGAATTCCGATGGCGTCGAACAGCCTTTCCAGAAGCCACGGATTGACCACTTTTACGCCCTTCAAGCCTCCGAATCATCTCTCCGCCGCGCATTTGATCGACGGCGATATATCCAGGCCTGGGTCGGCCTCCTAACTAGGAGGCGCCTTCCATTTTCTGCAGTTACCTGGGATGAGATGTCGGAATTAGTACTAGCGAGTAACCCGGCGGTGGAGGATTTATTGCTCACATCTCGGCATGCTGCGATGCGGCATATATCTGCTAATTTCGATCTGTATCGAACCAGGCTTCGAAGTTTACTTGAAAGCTCTATCTCACTCGTGCACATCTCATCTGACCTTTGGACTAGTCCCCACAGGCATGGTATTCTGGCCCTCTGTGCCAGATGGATTGATGCAGATTTGAAGCCTCGACGCGCGCTGCTAGGGATGCCGGAGTGTAAATTCAGCCATAGTGGAGAGCATCAAGCAGAGCTCATGCTTGAGGTGCTTGAGATCTACGGTCTTTCTAGAAGGTTAGGATATCATACCAGTGATAATGCTACATCAAATGATACATGTCTGCAACACCTTTCGCGGCTTCTAAAGGAAAAGCATGGCGTAAGATTGTGTCCCATCCCTTAATTCTCAAGCTAAGGACTAAATACATCATACGTTAGGGCGATTTCAATCCCAAACTGCGTCGTATCCGTTGTGTTGCGCATATTCTCAATCTCTCCCTTCAGGCGTTCCTTCTAGCCTCTTCAAAAGAAGCCCTGATCGCAGCCCTTGAAGCCGCCGATGATACGACAGGTGATGCGATGTATGAGCAGTTCTACGAAGCACTAAATACAGCTGCGGAGAGGGAATCTAGCCAATTAACTGGGCGGAAGCGCCTTGCGAAGAGAGGTAGATCATCTGATCCAAACTACCAGCGACTAGCCAACTTCTCTGGATGGCGTCAGATCTCTGCTCTAAGGAAAATACATCACCTTGCTGTGTGGCTGCGAACTTCATCAATTCACTCTGATCAGTGGGATATGAGAGTAGGCCTGCGCCTCGGCATTGACAACGATACCAGGTGGAACTCCTGGTATAAGCTACTATCCAATGCGCTACGGAAGAAGGCTGAAATACGGCAGTTCTTTCTCGATTTTGAGAGAGAACTTGGTGATAATATACTGACTATATCTGACTGGGAATTTATTGAGAGGACACAACAATTTCTTCAGCCATTTGCGGCCGCAACGTTGCTGGGAGAAGGGGCAGGATCAAATCTCTCCCATACTTTGATGATCATGGATGCCTTACTGCACCATTACGAGAAGGCAAAGGTAAGGGAGTCTTATTTTCATTTTCTGCAATGTACTCAGGGAAGTAACGCTATATATTTAGAAAATTTACAGCGCAGAAGCAACTTACGATCCGCACCTTCTTCATTGTGTTGGCATGGGTTGGTTCGTTCTCAACAAATACTACACTTTAACCGACGAAACTCCTGCATACGCTGCTGCCCTCCTCCTTGATCCTTCAAAAAGGCTCAAGTACATACAGCACAACTGGGATATCGGATGGATTGACAGTGTTGTTGAAAAGACCCGTATGTTCTGGGAGGAGAATTATAAAAATGCTGGACCTGTAGGTGGTACTAGTCTATCAGCAAAAGATGAATCACCATACTCTCGGCGGCCGAGGAATGATTTAGACGCTCTATTTGATGAGATTACTGTATGGGAAGAAAGTAATCCTGATGTGGATGACTTTGATACATTTGTCAAAAGTCCTCCGATTAGGATTACTTGCTCTCCTCTTCTCTGGTGGCTTAATCCTGAGCGGATTAAGGCGTATCCACGCCTTTCTCGGATGGCTATTGATATACTCTCGATCCCACCTGAATCAACAGATCCAGAATCAGCATTCTCCGGCGGAAGACGTACTCTCAGCTGGGATAGAGAAAGCATGTTATGTGAGAACGTGGAGAAGGTCGAGTGTATCGGCAACTGGATACGGTCGGGCTTAATTACACTTTCAATTGAGGGTGGAAATGGAATTATAGTCGATACAGCTATTGATGTAGATGTAGATAGAGAGGTTGATGATGAGCTAGACTGACTATGCATCTATTTGGCATCTATTTGGAGAGAAAATGATGAGGTTTGTTTTGAAGTAATTTTACTGCTAGCTCAGTAACTTTACTATGCTACTATCATACTATATGAATATTATCTTTACTATCGTACTATCGTACTACGAAGTATAGTTTCTGGCGTAAAATCGATATTATACTTTTTTGCCTAAGTATACTTACTATTCATATAGACAGGTATGAGGAAAGCTTAGTTAACGATGAGTCTCATAACGTGACAATAGTTCGTCCACAGAGTATAGCAATCAGAGCCCTTCTTCGCAAAGCCTTTGATGCACTATGTGGCTGTCTCACATCAGAATTCGACCTCATGCTAGTGGTCTGGTGATTCTGGTTCCCCCGAAGTCAGCAATCAACCTGTGAGAGGCTGAGCCGCTGTTTATTCAACATAAGGGTGCCGTACAATTGTCTATCTAAAGCTAAGGAAGAAAAGGAGAAAGCAAGCTCGAGGCGAGCCTCGAGCTCGCGACCATATGGCTGCTGCGTGGCAGCTTAGGCGAAATGAAGTAATTTACACATGAGTCGGACTGGTCCGGCACCGAAGCTCCGGGCCCGGCAGAGCCGGGTCCACAGCATCGGGCGTAGCCCGTGACACAACCCAGGGGAATGTTTCCTTTAGTCACCGACGAAGTGTTTGGAGGCGGGCCAGGGTATATGTACCGGAACGAGACTAAAGCAACAACTGACCTCCCTGCATGCTTTAGCTTTCCGAGTTCCCGGTGGGGACTCACCACGCCCGACCCTGGCGCAGTCCCCTTTCCCCAGATCAAAGCTTTCATCGCTGGAACAGGCGGGGTGCGGGGGTCCAAGAAAATCCAAGGTGGGGCTATGCCGTGACTGAACTAAGCTAACCGAGGGTTCGAAACGGCTTAACCTTTTGAATTCTTGGCGGCGGATGTCCGTCCCTATTGCACCTCGTCACCGTTTTCAGCATCAACGAAAGCATGGGGTCTGCTGATCTTGGCCAACCGAGACTTGACCCGCAAGATCGCGCTCAAGCAAATTCGTTTTTGGCCCGTCTGCTAAAACAGCCACAAGACATTCCGTTGGGAATATTAGCCGGGATTCAAAAGCCGGGGCTCAAGTGAACTAGTGGGGAATCAAATTGACTTTGCGGCCAAGACAACACCAAGCTTCGCAAATATCATAGCTTCTTAGCTCTCCGTTCCCCCACAGCGCTAACGGTCAACACGTAGTCGCTTGCGGCTATTGAATGGCAGGCGGAGATTGGCCCGTTTCGTTAAATGGCCAAACACGTCCGTGGCGGCAATACAAAGCAGCATCATGCAGCCACATACGTAAGCAAAACAGCCATCATAGACTTGCACTGTGGTGGGGACAATTGGCCGGGGTCGCTTTCCGCTAGTATTGGACGGGCAGCTTGACCGGCGTCCGAGTCTTCTACATTCTGCACTTGTCACACGATATAAGTGGTATACTTGCTCAGCAAGGAGAGCTTATGACGCCACTGCGGCCGGTCAATGACCGCATGCGCGCCAATAAGTCTGGTGCGTCCTTGGTCGCCGCGAGTTGGCTATAAACCGCTATACACTATTTTTGGTCTAGTGGTAAATCAAGTGCGCGCAGGGCACTTGGTTGTGGAGAGTACAACCGGGCAATCATCTTGCGGATGTGGCAAATCACTCAGGGCTACTCCTAGCCAGATTTACAAAGGGTTTAATTTCCCCATCGAACCTTTGCAGCTGCTCGAGATGTCGAGGCGGCGTTGAGCCGTTTCCTGCTGGCGATTGAGCCGACGGAAGTTCTGCATGAGAAAAGTTCTGATGCGCAAGCCAAACGGAAGCTTTTAACTTGGATTTAGCCAGAAGCGACGTGGCTGTTTGGTATGTATTAACCGGCAAGGAAAGCGTTTCTTGAATTGATCCTGTCGCTCCCAAGCTCAATACTGCCCGCCTAGTGTTGGTCCCATAGCCGTCACTGGCGCGACTATGAACAAATTGACGGTTCTGCGGGCCCAAGCCTTGACAGGCTGACGCTAGCGACCGCCACGATGTGTTGCAATTACCGCCAGCTTGGTTGCAGGTTCCTTGTGATATGTCGATTCAGGCTATCAGCTACTTACCGCTCTCGCTCAGTCGCCCACCCCGGTTCCCCGCACATCCGGATCTCCATCACAACGCGTGGCTGGTCCGCTTAATCTTGCAGCGCTCCAACCCCTGAGTTTTCTGACATCAGACCCATAACCCCAGATAATACCCCAGGTTCAGCAGCCTCTGGAACTTAAACTGTGATATATGTAACGCCAGCACAAACGAGCTCCATCTAGGCGGTTGCCGTAAGCAGGCTTGCTCGGCGGTATAATTGAACTTCGAACTGTCCACCTTAGGGTTACAAAACGCCCGGCCATGGCCACCCTGGAAACAACGTACGATAACGGATACCAAACCTGAGCCAGGCAGGGTGCACATCCACGGTTGCGCCCCGATCCGGAATCCTGGTGACTTGTCCTTTATCGGCGTAAGATCATGCTCATTGGCGGCTTTCACTACTACCTTACCCAGTGACCCACTTGCTCCACTGCTGCTTGGATCCCGCAGAACCGGTTGGCGGATCATGAAACCTAACAGCGATCCCGTTGTTCGCCGTTGTTCGCCATGGTGCTGCAAAAGCTTTGACATGTCTATTGGGCCGATCCTGATTGCTGTGCGTTGTATGGGGACATTCGGGTTCGACCTGGCCGAAACCTCCATTATCATAGGACAACAGGCAAATGAATCCATGACCTACACAATTCTGGAGGAATGGGCTCCAAGTGTGCGTAATCTACGATGGGCTCCACGAGGGTCACCTGACTGCCCCACAATCGGTCACCTTTTCTAGCAATTGAAAACAACGCCGAATCAGCGGCATTTGCATGTCAAACTGACTGGTGTGCTCAGGACGATCGATCAGTAGAATTCCCGCATTCGAGTCGGGAAAGAATCTATGGTGCGGGCTGCAACGGCGTGCCGAGTCTGTCGGTAAGTGGACTGTTCAATGTACTCTTTGGCTTTTTCGTCTGAGGCTGTTTCCAGGTCCCGCAAACAGAAATGTCGAACGACACGGAGGATAGCCACAGAGTCTTGCGACTTCTGTCAGTTTCATAATATTTCCTGCTCTCTGGGGCTCTCAGCTGGTGAGGCCATTTCAAAGCACAACCAGACAATTCGGGATGACTCCCCGGTACGTGCGAGTTTCGAGGTCAAGCTCCTACCTACGCACGACATGCGGGACTATCAGCTCCCACCAGCCGATGTGTGCCGGGATCTTATCAGCGTGTATTTCGATACCTTGGATCACACTGAAGCGTCACTCTTCCACCACCAATCCTTCTTGCAAGCTTTCGACAAAGAAGAAGTCCCACTTGTTACACTACTCGCTTTGTTCGCTCTTGCAGCTAGGTAAGTCAACTGGACGGACTACTATGCGGGCAAGGTAACCATATCGTCACAGGTTTTCTGACCATTCCTATTTTCAAAACTGTCACCGATGGGCCCGTGGCCTCAAATGGAGACAGGAAGCAAAGACCCTTTTCAATTTACAAGTCATGAACGTCTCATTATCTACGTTGCAATGCTGCCGTCTTCTGTCCTCTCTTGCAGCGGCTGAGGGCGACAGCGATACCGTCTCGATCTGCAATGGACTCTCTACGTGTGTAGCGTCTTTACTTGATCTTCCACGGAATCTGAGCAAGCAGCCTCTGCGGCGGGAGATCGAGCTCAGAGGTTAGTTAAAGCCACACCACATAACATTGAGCTGATCAGATTTAGTATTGGCTACCGTGTACATGACGGATGTCTGGGTCTCTTCAGGACGAAATGTGAAGAGATCATCCCACTTCGACGAGACGCTTCCGTGGCCAATTGGCGAAGTCGCTTTCCGAAACTTGACAGAAGACAATGTCGAAGATGGAATAACTACAGGCGATGTCCTCTCCCGCAGGTCATGCATGTGGTCGCAAATGATCCCGCTGACCAATATATTTGGTCAGATCAATGACCTGAATCACGACATGGATTGCTGTGAGGGCGATGAAGCCAGTTACCTAGCCAAAATTGGTGCGATATCGCTGGACCTTGCGTATTGGCAGCGGAATCTCCCAGACAGGCTCCAGGACGACACTCAAAACCTGGCTTACTTTGCCAGCATAAATCTAGGGCATGTTTTTGTGGCACTCCATGTCGGCTTTCACTATCACCACGTCCTCCTATACTACCGTTTCCTTCATTCCCAAAGCAGACAAGCTATGCCCGAGAGCCAACTGGAGTATTCACTTCGATGCAAAACCCATGCGGTTGCAATCACGAATTTGATTTGGTCCAGCTGCCGGGACTTCAACGTCAACTGTACCTGGCTGATGGTCAGTCATGTCTTGGTGATCTCATCGTCAGTACATCTGCATACATTCTTGTTAAACCCCAGTGGTGAGGCTGTGTCTGAAGCCAGAAGCTTGCTGGAGCGCAATTTTCAACTTCTCACGAAGCTGCGTTGTTACTGGCCATGGTTAGACCAAGCGATGAGTCGGCTAAAGGCGTTCCAAGAAGCATGCCTACGCGCACGAGAAATTTCGGATGTTTTCAAAATGAATAGTTGGCTGCGACATTTCCTCCATGCATACGACAAGGCTGTTGCGAATGACGATACCAACGCACCATGCCCGTCGCCACATCTCTTCACACTTGACAACTTGGCTTGCTTTCCCAGTTCCTGAGCATTTTCTTTGCGTCCGCTTCATGTACAAGGGACATGTACGACGTTGTCATGACTCAAGCGATTGTTTAAGGATATCACATCGCTCAGAGAGCATTATGCCTCCCGCATACGAAGGGTCATTGCACCTCGCACACACTTCTGCGTAGTCCACTGGATATCTTTCTATCTGTATATTGCTCTTCAGGAGCCACTATCTGACCAAATGCGGACTGTATCATGTTGGTGTGGCAGCTTTGAGCTGACTGTCCCAACATTCTTCAACAGTGGTCTCCTCGGACAGGTATGCTAGCAGCTTCCCCCAGCACCTCCCGCAGGGACCGACAGCCCGCAGTTCATTAAACACAATATGCTTCGTCTCTCAGGACCCTTGAGCGAGTGTACAAACTCTCCAACCATTCCACCAAGGAAGGCCTTGATCTGTCACAACCGAAAGTTGTCACAGAAGGAGCTTTTAATTGATTCGGTCTGTGGTGGAGTGTCCTTGAGGCCACCCTCTACAACATAGGGAGTGCGGAGACCGGGGTTAAATATATACAGTATGTGGCAATAAGTATTTATCGACTTCCAACGTAGCGCTAGTTAACCCAATGAGACCAGCTGGCATTTTTAAGTTCGCAATTTACCTCATAAATAGTTACAGAGGTTTCTAAAAGAATAAAGCGCATCTACTATTAAATAAAGAAATAACATCCCTTTATTCTTACATCTTACCTTATTTTAGTTTACGGCGCTGTTGTAATACGATCCAGCACTCGGGATGAGGGGGATGCCTGGGGATCGATCCATGCTTCTCCCCACTAGCTTGACGTAAAAGAATGCCTGGGTGACATGAACCCTATTGAGCTAGACGTGGCTGGTCAATTCTCTGGCTTTCACAAACTTCCCAATTCAAATTTAGCCAGATGTTGATCGAAGATCCCTGCACGAAACCAACATCTGTCGTCAGCTGGACTGGAAAGTTATTCCCTCGGAAGGTATTATTGAACGTGGCGTTGAGATTTAGCACCTGGACCCGTGGCGCCGCCCACAAAAGGCGCTTCGGCATTGAACAAGCTTGGTTGGTAGGGTTTCACAGGGAAGACCCATATTGTCTGACCGCGCCGAGAGCCAGTTTGGCCGCATCAGAGTCGAATCTGTCAGGCAAGGCATACCACATCATGGAGGAATAAATGTGCAATTCTTACGACTACTTTTGGCAGTTATGAATTGCCACGGGTCATGATATTATGCGACGGTTGATATATGTTCCCCCTGATGCAAAAGAACCGGGATATGTCGAAGGCAAAACGCCCGGATATCGGGTTGGTTCCCCCATCCATATGCCCGACGGATAGGTGCTAATGTATCCCCAGATTTGTGTGTGTGTGTGTGTGTGTGTGTGTAGTCATTACGCCCGGTGGAAATGCTCCAATAGGGCAACTATAAACCTATTCCATATACATTGCGTAAGGTCATGTCTCTGCCTCATTCAAGCCCATAAAGTACTTCCTTCATTTGAAGCCATTCGTCATTTGTTGCCTTGTCGTCCTACGCTCCTCGTGGCTTAGTTTTATTACCCCTCGACTGGCTAGCTTGGAGCCGTTTCCCCAAGTGTTCAGAATCCTATCTACAGCATCTGAAGCAGCGCCAGTAATTAGCGACATGAGTTGCATAGGTCGTAGAGTATGCGTTTCTTGGTCGAATTGTTGGACCGCCCAGCGGCAGCACTAAGCAATTGTTGTTTGTATTGCTCTCGTGCCGGGCTTCAACTCTGGTTTGTCCAATGCCGATCCTCCTCCCAGACAGAACGATATGCTGCCTCGCTGCGTTTCCTTTCTCTATATCTCTCTTCCTTACATCACCACAGTCCCAAAGCACCCAAAGGGTGTCCCATCCCTCGACTCATATGTCCAAAGCTCGTAGGTTCGATTTCGCGGTCGTCAGTCGGGTGGGTTTCAAAGGGTACCATTGCACCTTGTGTTCGCCGTGTTCCATGAGCGCCGTAAGGTTCATCGTCTAGCCATCGTCTCGACCGATAATAGGCCACAGCGTAGTTCTCGCTCAGAGGTTCTTATCTGGTATCTGAGTCGATTATTGTCTGTCGCTCGATCTCTCGGATTTCGTTTGTTTTCCTTCAGTGATGCATCGATGACCGCATTCTCTCGCATCCGGCGCTTCCGTGATGCTTCATCGTGAGCGTTTGTCGCCGCGACACCGGTCCAGTTTCGATTCAACCCCTGCGTTGCGTCTCTGCTTTAGCTCTGGAAGTGAAAGTTTCCAGATTCCCAGGGGATACCACATGGAGGTAGCTGAGTCCGTCTTCATCCCCCAGAGTGTGTGTGTGTGTGTGTGTGTGTGTATTTTCCGTCCAGCGACTTTGGTCGCTCAGGTCCCCTATCGGGGCACAGGACGTGCCGAGCTAAACTATGTACTTGTCCCGCCACAGATGGGCTTCACGCAGCGCTTCTTGCAAGACCTCGCAGGTTGAGCCGCCAGGCTCAATCTCAGGAGGCGGCTTTCCTACCTCCTCCGCCGGTAGGTTTTCGACAAGCTCACAGTACAAGTGTCTATGGCTGTCCCTCCCGCGGCCGTCCTTCCACAGTTCATCCAGCATTTCATCGGCTCCCCTCAGAGGCTGCAATTGAGGTTTGGGAGGATTTGAAAGAAGAGCTTATGGTCCGGCTTGTGGAGTCAATGCCTCGCAGACTTGAAGCTGTCATCGCACACAACGGGTGGTATACAAAGTGTTGAATGCATCGATGGAATCGAGAGATTCGTACGAATGCAGAGCATATTGAATTCCAATAAAAGACCTAGTTTGGCCGAGAAATGCGGCATTTTTATGGTGCCACGAACATCGCGATTTTCGCGTTTGGTGGAGGGCACTGTATCTATCTAAAATGCGGGGTACATCAAGACAAATGGCGCGACCGTGTGTGGGGTCTGTGCGGTGATTTGATGTGCCATCCTAGCAATGCGTGTTTCCACTGCTTCGGCCCCCCGTAGTCATCATCCTGATCCTCCATCAACCCGCCCATTATCCTCGGCCCTGCCTAAGGAACCCCTGTTACCGTCGGCATTTATCAGGCTATCGGTCAACACTACTTAACATGACTACGGCACCGTCTTCGCCCGCATATTGCTGGCCAACTCCCGTCGTCATCCTCTACCTCACCGTTCAAAAACACTTCGTCAAAGGATTCACCGCAGGAGCTAGCAAAGGCTGACCACCAGAACTCCCTTCCTCTCCCTACCCCACAAAGGGAGGATCATCATGAAGCCCGTCCGAACAATCCTTGCTAAGACGGCCGCCCTGCAACTGCTCGGCACCGGTCTGGCAGCGATTCCCGCCACGCCGGCCCGAGCCGTCGGCGGCGCGGCCACAGACTGGATGCACAACGCCAAGTTCGGCGTGATGCAGCACTGGCTGGCCGAAGGGTGTCCCGGTTCGGACGGTTCGTGCGGCGACCCGGCGCCGACGGTCTCGAGCTGGAAATATGGAACCCCAGATTACCAGCCCAACGTCGTCTCTGTGAGCAACCACGAAGCTCCGAACTGGTATCGCGACGCCAAGTTCGGTATATTCATCCACTGGGGTGTATATGCCGTGCCGGCATACAAGAATGAGTGGTAAACTACCTGCCCTGACATTCTTCTTCCCAACTGACAATATAGGTACTGGCGGGAACAAGAAACCAAAAACTCGGATGTCTATAACCACCATCTGGCGACATGTGGTCAGAATGTTGTCTACGATGACTTCATCGCCAAATTTTACAGCCGCCAACTTTGACCCTAAGGCCTGGATGGACCTGATCAGCGATGCTGGCGCTCACGTGGGCTTAACTCGTGGCTGTATATGCCTCCTATCTAGCCGTTTCCCCTACTGGATGTTAGTATTCTGTGACAAAATGGAGAGAAATTGGACCTACCTGACGATAGAAAACCCACTTGATCCTTTCGCCTTGCCCACGCGCGATTGTGCTCTCAACACTAAAGATCCAACGCCTCCAATAGCTTGCGGGCTTACTTTTGTAAGTATTCGCAAATGTTAGGCGTGTTGCGGCATGCTCTGCAGTTAGAAGAGGTCTTCGAAGAGCCCGATTGTGCTGAAT
The DNA here is from genome assembly GCF_001653235.2 of Pochonia chlamydosporia 170. Taxonomy (NCBI): domain Eukaryota; kingdom Fungi; phylum Ascomycota; class Sordariomycetes; order Hypocreales; family Clavicipitaceae; genus Pochonia; species Pochonia chlamydosporia. Next base: position 153,683 of record NW_019154065.1, read on the forward strand.
ACCTTCTTTTTGAAGGAACCGACTAAGAGTCTTAGTTGACACAGTCAATCCAGCCTCTGTAATAATATCAGCCAGCTTAATGAATGGAAACCTTCCAATAGCTCGTATAATTGCCCTTTTATCTCTCTCTGTAAGCGTGGGTGGCCGTCCACCGCGAATGCCATTTTGGGCACTTTCCTGCTGCTTGTAGCGTTTAATGATGCCTGAAACGGACCCTAAGGGAACTCCCTCGCCGAAGGCGATGCCGCGCTGCGTTTCGCCTAATTTATACCTCATATAAATCCTCGTCCGCTTATGAGGACTATATTCAACTCTTGGGCTTTGCGGGGGCATTTTGGGGATTTAATGCGCGATTAGAGGAAGGAGGATTGTTGCGATGGTGGAGCGCGAATCGCGAAACGAGAAGGTGTGGGGTTTTTACATCGTCAATGTTCCCCCACTGCAGATAACCTCGTAGCATCGATGCCCGGGCGGCTGCAAGCGCTGATAGATGCACACGGGTTGTCCACAGAGTATTGATTCGTGCCAATAGAAGCTTCCAAGCCTTAGGAACCTAGTGCATTTTAATTGCAACAAAAATAATATAATTCGGCCGAGAAATCGGCCTTTTCAAAATGCATACTATATACCCAACTTTTGCCAGATGTGTGGTGGCTCTTCATTAAGCCGCAGTCACTGTAGAGTCAGAGTGGAAGCAATATCACCGCGACCGACCAATGTCCATCTCTTCGGCTTCACGTGAGACCATTCGAGAACGGCTCTGATCTGCCGCCACATGTACCCTCGACAATGTTGGCCGACTTCGCATACCGGTGTATTTTCATCGTTGCACTTGGGATAGTTGCCGAATACGAGCTTTGCCCTGGTGAAAGTCGTCAAGCGCGTCGTACTGGTCCGCTTCGAGCCTGCTCAGGTCCAATGGCTCCATAATAAATTCATAGTAGTCGGCCACTTCGTCACGATTGTCTGGCACAAGTAACGGCCATGCCGAGCTTTGATTCAGCATGTTCGTTGAGAAGGCGCAAGCGGCCTGCTTGGCCCAGCAAGATAAGTAAGCCAGTTCGCCATTATGGCTTCTAGAATCTTGCCCAATGTGTTTAGCAGGGCAATCGGTCTGTACGTCTTGGGTTGTGCATAATAGTCTTTGCCCTGCTTGCGGAAGACTACTGTGATGGCCTCCTTGAAGTGAGTGTTTGGGGCGGTAGTCAAGTTGAAGTCATGCGTTGAAGAGCTTGTAGAGGCTGGGGAGGAAGATGTCTAGTGTCCGGTGCAGAACGCCATTGATACCGTCAGCGCCAGGGGCTTTGTTCAGCTCTGCGCACTGCTTTCTCGATATCTGGCAGCGTAATGTCCGAGGTTTTTTTTTTCTATCACCCTTCCGAGTCTGAACCGCTCTAATGGCATATGGAAGGTCTTCCGGTATCAGAGCTGAAATCGTCCGAGGATTGTGGTTAGGTCAGACGAGGTTTAGTTGGTTGGCAAGTGACACCACCCACACCTTGCGTTCACTGATGTCTAATTACCCGTCGGGCCTGGCTTTTGGGATAAGTGTTAAACCCGCGGGCTCGGCATGGTAGCTACAAGGTCCATCGCACCGTCACCCACATAAAGCAGGGTACTCAGAGAACCGCCGGAGCTGTGTTTGGACAAATACACCAGGACAAGTGAACTATTTGTTGGCCCTGTGCGCAAATGATACGACAACCACTGTTATCCCTGTTAGCGTTGGAATATATTGCGTCTGTGTCGCATTCCACAGTCCTTGTACATGACGATGGGCGGTGGAGCGAGTGATGCCCGTGATCAGGGCTGTTTGCCAGTGGGCGATAGCCAGACAGGCTTATGTGTTTTGTGGATGGTTCTGCATTGGACAGCTTTCCGTTTTTGGTAATTTTGGAAAACCCGGTGTGCAGACCAGTGGATGAACGGTGAACAACTTTGACTAGGATTTAGGCAATACCCCTGCTTGGCTGGCTGGCAGTCCTACCTCAATATAAATAATTCTGCTGTAACATGGTCCTTGGGGCGCTCTCTGCAAATCCAACTGATTGTTGTTCTGCCAGTATGTCGACTAAACCGATCACAGGGCTCTTTGTCCAAATTTTTGGTGGTATTCTTCTCTCTCCAGTTGCCTAAAGAACATCGCTGCTGACACAGTTGAATGTGTCACTGTTTCGGACCACAACAGCTTCCATCTTTGATCTAAGGCCCTGTCCAACGGCGACCATTATCTGCTTCGCTTGCCAAGCTCACCGCAATAAAGGACTTCGGTATTTCTGTTGACATAGGTGACGACTGGCCACAAGAGAGAACCGAGATATCTCATTCGATCCATGCTTCCAGGGAGCGCGTACCACGATTAAAGGGAGAAAGCTCTATTTCGAATTCATGGCGTTGCTTGACTCCCAGAACTTAGAGCAACCTCCCCATCCAGGTGACTTCCAAAAGGGTAGCGGTGGTGCGCCAGCGGACAACTCAGTCTCATTCGAGGTGAATGTACCTCCATCATGGACTGCAACGATGTCAAAATGCCCGTCAAGCTCAGAAGCCCTCTCCCTGTCACTTAGTTTAGAACGGACATCTCCCCGACCCAACTGCGTAAAAGGACAAACAAGGAGCTCCCAAATCTCAATGTCTAGGCAACTTACGTCTACCAACGATTTACACTTAGGTCCCTGTATTGGACCTCAAAACTCCGCCGCTGCTGCCATCCTCAACTTAACGACTCCAGGAGTTGAACCCACAAGAGTAATTGATGTACGGGAAATCTATCCCGATCTTGAGGGCATCCCTATCAAGGCAAAAACCGTTCAGAACCCCACGTTCGAGACCACTTTCAGTACTCTCAAACTGGTGGGCAGTCCAACTGCAAGCCATGAAAATGCTTTGAGAAACCATGCAAATAAGGAGCGGAAAGTCGGTTTGACAATCTCGGAGAAGTCCGACATTGACTGCCGTCGATACGGCAATGTTTCTCTACCTGGGGCCGAAGATCAGTCAAAAAGGGCCCCAGCTACAGATGAGTCCTATCATTTGATCATGCACGCTGGACATACACCTCGCCATTCTTTGTCTTCGTTCCCAGCAATGGCTGCTGCGGAAATCAACAGAGTCAGTGCCTGCAACCGAGGCAGCAGACCTGCAGCCTTTGCGTCGTCCGCATTGGAGCATAAACACGGGGACACGAGTTCAAATTGCCACTATAGCCGCAAGGCTCATGTTAGGGCTGGAGAACAGGTCTTTCTGGAAGACTTAAACTTTGCTGGGCATCCGGGGCCAGCCGATGATGCGCCAGTCCAGCGATCACCTACGATTGAGAACCTCCCTGAGCAGGATGAAATATTCTGGGCGGAATTGAGTCAAAGGCTGGAACGCATCAGTCTTGGGGAGCAGCCGCTGCCCAAGGTATTGCTGTCACTTGCATTTGAACTGTCAGAAACATCTTGGTATGATTTCGGTGGCGTCTCGTCTCTTGTTCCTGAATCCTGCAACAATGAGGGTGGCATAACAGCACCAGGGAATATTTGCCTACCTTGATCTCGTGGACAACTCGCAGATTTTGGATAATAGGTTGAAAACTATTCAGAACTGGCGGTAGTTCACGGCACCCTACGCCGCGAGACGCCTCTACTGCCCGTAACGAGCTGAGCCCGACCAAAGGTGGCTCGGCTTTGCGCTCTCGCCTTACCTTAATTATGTCCCTGCCTGGCCGGGGCCCTCCGGCAAGCGATATTGTCAATGACCATTTCTTACGCTCCCGAGCTCTCCTGTTCTTGTTCTGTTTTCTCTTTCTTCTTTAGCTTTGAGATACTCGTAGTAGTCGCCTAGCCAGTTGTCAATATACTCGCTTGGACCGTTACAAAAGTGGCACCGCGAATGCCCAGACTGCGTTCCTTTTACCGAGGATCGTCAGTGCAGCGACTGCAGTCAATTCCGCCGCCTACGATTGGTATTTCCTTGCACCCTTGAATTCTGAAACTCTTCATCTTGGACCCCGCAGGGCTGGTTTGTTCTTTCTGTCATGTCAAGATCAGGTCGCTCATTCAAAGCAAGCACAATATGCTATTGTCAAATAAATGCTGCCTCAGTCAAGCAAACATGCGAGTGTGGCAAAGTGGCAATAGGAAATCGTAATACTGCTGCGTAAGCAACAGTATTCCAATAAGTATATAATTTCGTATGATTCCACTCTTTTAGATAGAAAATCAAGAGTCTCTCGTTGCCCGATTCACAGGGGATCTTCTGCCCGATCGTCGTCCAGTTATGCAAACGAGTCGTGAAGTGTGACAGGACCCATACGCTATGATTCACGTTGTAATTAGTTGAATTCAGTCTGACAGCTCTAGGGGAGTGTTGACTTGATATGACTGAGGCATCAAGATGTTGTTTAGGCAACAGGAGCTGTAAGTGTTTCGACCAGCAGCTTTTGTGCCGGTCTCTGAGGACGGATGGCGTCATCCTCCATTGGTTTTGCAAAGCCAATCCCTTGCAGCTGACGTTCAATATCGTCCACGGCCTGTTCGTCTGTCCAGTCATCTCGAATCTTCTGTTTGAGTTCCCTTTTTAGCTTCTGCTTTAACGATCGCAACTCGCGGTGGGTCTTTTTGTGCTGTTCAGAACCTCGGTGCGATTTCCGCAACTGGACTGTAAGCCGTCGAACACGGTGATCTGATGCGACAGACGCCGTTTGTTCAGCTGTGAGGCCTGTCGGTCGCCGTTTGCTCATCGAGTGGCCAATGCTGCAAGCCTGATCAATGAGTGCTTGCTGTGGCTTCTGCCGACGGATAATGGCCCATGAGTAAGCCCGCACCAGTGCTGTAAACGATCCTGGATCGTTAAGCCTTAACGATTTCGATATCGATATCGATATCGTTAGCTATCGATCTCAGATTTATCGATATCGATATCGTTAAGGTTTGAGAATCCTCACGTAAGCATGAAGCTGATCATTGCCCACATAAGATTAGAAGCCTTGTGTATGTAAGTTCTAAGTGAATTAGTATAAAATCTGTGTAACGGGCTGAGCCGTTGATATGCACTCGGCTGATGCCAATGCTCATAACGCCACCAAATGAAGGTCTCACAGTCTGCCCCTGAGCATCGACAACCTTATGTAACCTTAACTAAGTAGCCAGCTCCTCGAGAGCTTCGAGTTTCTCTTCTCTGCAATGCAATCAATTTTTTGGTTTTAACACACTTGTGGCTGAATAAGTCCCGTCCGTGCCCCTTACAATCTGCGCCTGAGTGGCTCTAAAGCACGCTTGTCTTCTGATTTCACGCACACTTCTCCTTTAATCTGTAAAAATAGTTAACTTCCTGCCTGAATGATGCCTGACAATACCGATCATGTCGTTGACGTCGCCGACGATGGCTTTGAGGTTGAGAGCGCGCTCTTACCGTTTGATAGCGACCAGATATCAAATCTACGACCCTCTGACTCAGCTTCGCAAGTATCTAAGGTTACTTCTACGAGCACTACTTCCTCCTCCTCTTCTAAGCGTAAGCGTACGCTTCGGTCGGATGTCTGGGTATATTGTAGAGAGGGTAGGGAGGAGGACGGCGAATTAATTCAGCATAAGACAGGTCGCTATTACTACTGTAAGCTCTGCTCAGCGGGGTATACTAACTCAGAAGCTGCTTGGAGCCATCTGAAGTCAGCGTATGGTATTGTGAAGCCGGAGGAAGCGTCCAAGAGAGCAACCACGGCTGCTAATAGCCCTTTAAAGCGAAGTTTTGCAGCTACGGCTTTAAAGATGGCTGCTCAGAAGGAGCGAGTGGCCCAGGCGACAATGGGCGATATTATTAACCAAGAGCGTTTTAATGAAGCCTTGGTGCGGTTGATTGTAATGCGTAATCTACCTATCAGCGCCGTTGAATGGCCAGAGTTGGAAGATCTGCTTAAAGCTACAAACCCAGCCGTAGACGGTCAGGTACTTCAATCGCGCGGAACTCTTCCAAAGCTTATAGAGAAGTCATTTGATACTCACCGCCAGATCCTCAAGACAAAGCTACAACGCTGCCCCTATAAGATCCACCTTGCTGTTGATTGTTGGTCGTCGCCAAACCGCAAAAGCCTTATGGCTATCTGTGCGCAGTTTGTTGATGATGGAAAACTCCAGAAGGCGTTGATCGCACTGCCTGAGTTACAATCTCATACTGGCAAAGAGACAGCCAGCGCTATTATTCGAACTCTTAACTCTTATGAGATCTTACACCTACTAGGCTATATTGTCAGCGATAATGCCTCCGGAAATGATAAGATGATGAGGTTTGTGGAAGAATCAAGAGGCGGAGCTTATAAGGCAGAACACTATCGAATATGGTGCTTTGGCCATATTCTTAACCTCGCTGCTCAAGCCTTCCTTTTTGCAAAGGACAAGTCGGCAGTTAAATGTCGGACTCAGAGAACTGGCCGCTGTCATGTCCTTGCCTCTTTACCTCATCCTCATCTGGAAGCCCAATCAGCTGCGGTCGATCTTGACTCGCATGATGCGAGTCGCATCTACCTTCCGTGGTTAGCGCAAACAAACTACTGCGAGCACAGCGGAAGGATATCTTCTCCAGGACCCTCCGAACCTTTAAAGACGCCGAGTTGGGATATTGCGGGAGTCGGTGACACAATCTCCCCTGCACGACGTCGTGAACGGTGGTCGCGTTGAATAGCGGCCTGCTTTGCCCTCGCCCCAGTGTTAGAGACGTCATCTTGTGAGTGCTTCCCACCCTTATGAAACCTAGATGCTAGGTAAGAGTAATCTTTGTCGGCTATGCTGATGCTTCGCACAGTAAATGGATTAGAATCTGAGGCGATCGGATGGGTCGTTGGCTGTACGATGGGAGAGGGAGCAAGAGTGCGGAAGAGGCGCGAGCTCTGTTGGGTTGATGGAATTGGCGTCCCAAGCACTACCTGGGGCTGGCTATTTGGCTCTCCGAATAACCTCCTAGTTGTGTGAAGCTGCCGTAGCTTCTCTGGCGATGTGGGCTGGGTTCCGGATCTCTCGTTGCAAGGCGATAAACCAGCATCCCCGTCAGTTCTCTTTGGAGCAGGTCTCTCGGCCAAGGAAGGACGGGCGCCGAGGTTCCTCAACGTCAGGGTCGCGCCTCTGGATCTGGAGTTCTTCATTTAGTCAGCGTTGAATGGCCTCGCGGCGTGAAGACAGAGCTGACATGAGAATTGCACTGACTACGACAGGCTAGGCAGTTCTTGGTCTTCCTAGCAGATTTCCGTTTGCTGACGAAGTCACCCGCCGGTTTCTCCTCCTCACAGCGGGCACAGACGATGGAAATCAAGTCCATCATGAAGCCCTTGAGGAGCAGACTTTGGACTCAGAGCTTAGCGAACCAAGCATCAAGACGCGTTGCTTCAACGAAGTTTCCACGTGAAGGCGACGCGCAAGTAAACAAACCAGGGTTGATACGGGCTAACGTAATCCACCACCGAGCTAGCCAAACCACCGAGTTAGCCACTCAATCATATGCACGTTACTTCTGTCACGTTATGAGACTCATCGTTAACTAAGCTTTCCTCACAAATTTTCATTAACTTCTGTCTCTCCCTTCTTTTTTCTTTACAGTACACAGCGGAACTCCAAGATATTTAATACTCTTCGGAATACTGCTGCCTTGAGGCAGCAGTATGACGACTTCTGTTGCCACTCGCCACTCAGGTGGCAAAATTGCTTGTGTGTTACAATCAACAGAGGCACCATTATCCGACAACTTCAATCTAGAATATCTCAACAACCAAGAAAGCTTTTTATAAATTAGAAAGAAGGCTAGGATCTACGTTTCCTGGTGCAGCCATTCGACGTTTTGCACAAGTCTCAATTCGATGTCCTGGCTCCCGGCAGTGTCCGCAACGTCGTGGCCTCTGAGGAAGACCTTCAACACTTTGTTCAATTGCACCCTGATTCCGATGCTGCGCAGTGGTTTGAAGCCCGTCAGCGATTGATAACGTATTAGCGCCTTTAAGGACCTTCCTTCTTCGTTGTTTGCGCTTTGATAGCATCTTGTTTGCCTTCCGAAGCCTTGCCATCTCAACCTCCATGATTGAGGCCCCGTGCGCAATGAATTGGACACCTTTTTCTAGGCTTGTAAAGCTTTCCAAAAGCGATGTTGGGGAGCTATTTTGATGCCTTTGGATGCGCCGTCGTATGTACTCCGTTTGGGATCCTATTTCAGCAACGTTATGGGGTGTTTGTGACTCCCATTGCGACGTCTCTGGAAGTCGTGGCGTTGGGGTCCGTAATCGAATATCAAGCTTTGAAATAACCGCCTCTGGATCGAAGGGAACTAATCCTGCACCTCTAAAGGCTCCTTGGATATTACTTGGAGTGATTGCTTTATCGAACGCGGCCTGAAATGCAGGTAGAAAGTCCTCTTTTTCGACGTGATTAATGCGACACCGAATGAGGTCCTCAATCTCCTTGCCGTAGGCCCGCTTCAACGGCCCAAAACAGCCAACATCTAGAGGTTGTAGCAAATGGGATGAATGTGGAGGCATACAAAGAGTAATAATCTTGTGGTCCTTGCAAAATTCCAGAAACTCGAGAGTATTGTGGCTGTCATGGCCATCCATAACCAACAGCCGATAGGCGCCAGTTATGCGGCCTTCTGTAAAGCGATTGAAGTGTTTTAACCACTCAAATCCATGCTTAAGGGACGTCCAGCCCTTCTCGCTAACTGACAGGATCCAGTTAGGCCTATCCGCAATTGCGTCATGCCAGGTGTTATAGTGTTGAGCGCCTTTCAAAATGATAAAGGGTGGGATGGCCCATCCTTGCGCATTAGCAGCGACAATCGTTGTCACCCATTCTGTATTGCCTGGCTGCACCGTTTTTGGTGTTTGACGTCGTTCAGTACCTGTAATGACCATGCGTGTCCCGATCATGCCCATTCGAAAGCCAGCTTCGTCGAAGTTGTATGTATCTTCGTCGAGGATGCCGTATTTTGCCCTTATATTCTGCACAAGGTGAAACCACGCACTAATAGTCTCTGGGTCTTCATTAAGGGCTCTTTTGTAGTCGTAAGCTCGATTGACGCGTGTTTTGAGCTCCGGAACGCGTTGAATGAACCTTGAAGGCCAATTTTTCCCAACATTGGGCTGACCGCGATCGCCGAGTAGCTTGTTGGCGATATCTCGCAACATGTGGTAATTGAGTTGAAACCCGCGCTCATCAACATCAATGGCATGGTCTATTATCACCTTCTCTTCTGTGCTTGACAGCTTTTTCGAATTGGGGACACAATCACGTCGGGAAGGTATTCCATTACGGCGGTTGCGGAGCGTATCTTTGTTGACATTGAAGCTAGCTGCAGCAGCCCGATTTGATTGAAACTGACCTTGTTCAATAGCCAATTTAGCCATCTCAATTCTAGCCTCGTTTGAAGGCAATTGAACGTGTTGGCGTTGAGCCATTGCAAGAAATGTCCCATGGATGCTATTGTCGGGTGGAAGTGGCTAACTCGGTGGTTTGGCTAGCTCGGTGGTGGATTACGTTAAAGAAACCTAGTCCCACTTCTTTGCAACCGTTGTCCAGTTGTTGCACGTTCTGCGGCCGTCCATGCCTTGAGGAACGAAAGGTCTCTATGCTCTACCCTGTGAAGACTTTGCCTTGAGGAACGAAAGGTCTCTATGCTCTTGCTCTACCCTGTGAAGACTTTGCACGTGATCTTTGCCCTCTCGGCCAATCACATTTGGCCCTTTAGTGCTCCGAAATCTTGATGAGTCGCTATGGGTCCTCTCGCACTACTTCTTCCCCTTGCCGCAAGAAACTCGCGTTTTTTCCGGGTATATCCGGGTACTAGGGAGGCCGAGTCGCTAGAGTCGTCCATTCTTATACGCTTGGTCCCGCTGTATTTTAGCTTCGACCATATCGAGCACAGGCCCAGTGTCACGGGCTATGCCCGATGCTGTGGACCCGGCTCTGCCGGCCCGGAGCTTCGGCGCCGTGCAGACGGTCGGTTGTGTAATTGGATTAATTTCGCCTAAGTTGCCACTGCAACTTAACTGCGCAAGCTCGAGGCGGCCTCGAGCTTGCTCTTCTCCTTCTTTCTCCCTAGCTTTAGATAGACAATCATACGGCACCCTTATGTTGAACAAACAGCGGCGCAGCCCCTTACATATCTAAAGCTCAATCAATCTACTATCGCGGAACCTGTCGCATGACCGCTATGATGGAGCAGCAAACACAGTCCGGTGATAGTCCTACGTCCCAGCACCAGTGGATCGACCATCGTATTCATGAAGCGATCAATGCAAGCTTGGGGCCCTTGCAAGCCCAGTTGGCGGCGTTAACGCAGCATCTCGCCAACAGCACGACGGCGCCGCAACCTCAGGAAGGACTTCAACCACCGCTTCCAACGCGAACGCCAAGCGAGAGCTTGTTCGGCATCGATGCTGCGCAGCTTCCGCAACAGTCAAATGGGAGCCCTAACAAGAGGAAACCATTGCCAAACCCGCCAAAGTACAATGGCTCCCGGAAAGGTTATGCGGCCTGGGCAAGGCAGATGAGAGACAAGCTAGAACTCGATGCACACTATTATAACGGGAACCGAGACTTGTGGTATCTTATTAATTCGTGCCTAGAAGAAAAACCACAACAGGTCGTGGCCACGTTTTACGCGGCAGGTGGGCCAGGCGGCAATTTTGACCCCCACGAGTTAATGCGATACCTTGACCGCACGTATAAGGACAGTAATATCCAGTCACGAGCAGCGACCTCACT